>NC_060280.1:62351216-62559255 GCF_021613505.1 Equus quagga
GGGCACAAAAGCCCATACGGGTGCTCAGACACTCTACTCAGGGGCACACTTGAGAGCAGACATACTCGGCCATATTCAGACGCTGGCATCAAAGCCACCTGCTCTGGCACACGCACATTAGAGGGCAACGAATGCCCGATTTTGACCAACGGCTCTTAATCCTGGCTGCACATTAAAATGACCTGCGGACCTTAAAAAAAACCGACGCGGGGTCCCACCGTCGGAGACTGGTTTGCGGTGGGGCCTAGACACGGGGTATTTTCAAAGCTCCCAGGTGATTCTAAGGCGCAAACCTGGGGTGAGACCCGCGGAGGGTTGAGACAAACCCTGCCTGCTTCCCCCTCTGGCCCAGCGTCCTGTTCAGTTCTACCTTGTGACCACTAGAGGTCAGCAGGGCTTGGAGGAAGCGGCAGCGGGGGTCCGGCCGACCCTGCCCGGCTCCCGGCGCGCGGCGGTCCAGCCTTCTCGCCGCTGTGGCCTCGAGCGGATGGAGGGCAGGCGCTGACTCGGCCCTGGGCTGACAGCGGACACCGCGAGGGGGCGGAGGCGGCCTGCTGGCAGGATCAAGCCTGTGAGCCACAGAAAGTCAACTTCACTTACAAGATCTTTTTCAAAGTATCCCCCATTAAAACCTCCCAACCCAGGCCTCCCGCACCGAGCGCTTCTCTGCATCATGATTTTCCCACCTGATCACTGCTCGGCTCTGCGCGCAGGTGGGCGCGCGCTGAAGATGCGCGCACAGCCGTGCCAGGCACCCCGGGGGCCTCTATCAATATAAAAGGAAAATATTTTGCGTTTTCCGTAGGAGGAGCCAGCGTTTGGATTCCAACGGTTGTTTATTTTGACTGACTGCTGTTTTTGCTGGAGAAGAGTAAAGCAGAAAGTTCCTTTACTTTGGCTGAGATGGGGCACGCATAACCGCACTGAGGCCGAATTTCAGACGAGCAAACAAGTGAACCAGTGGTTCAATCTTCTTTTATCATCTTCAAAGAGAATACTGTCAAGGATGGAGAGAAAGGAGGCTTCCCTTCACTTCAGCTTAATAGAATAAAAGCAAGGCTAATCTACCTGCCCCTGATAACACCCGACCTCAAAAATAAAAAACGGGGAGGCCTCCCTGCTCCACTCCCGGCTCCTCCTTCCAGTTCCAGCTCCTGGACGCCTCCCGGGCACATTGCACATGTGTGCTCCCGCACTGCCCACAACACAGTCTTGATCGCTCTTTGCAATGTCCACCTCGCCCTCCGAGCTGCGAGTCTGCTTGACGGCGAAGTTCCTGGCACATGGCAGGTGTGCGATAAATATCTGTGAAACCAAAATGTTTGTTGCCAATCTTGTCTTGAATCTAACTTGCACAGTATTTAAAATCGACTCACAGAGAAATTTTTCTAGACCCTTCTCTATTCAGTTCCAAAGACCCCTCCTTCTTAACTCTCAAACGTTTGGGGGAAATTTGTTTAAAATGCAGATTCTTGAACTTCAGGCCCCTAGAGACAGTGACTGGGTAGGTTTTAGAGTGGCGTTCAGGAACCTGCGTTTTTGACAAATGCCTAAGTGGTTGTGAATTATTAGAGGGATGAGTCCTCCCTGCCCCCCGACCTCCCCAGCTCCTGGCTGGGCTCTTTATACCGGGCCTTGACTACAGCTCTGGTTCCTTCAGGGGGAGGCCGGGATGGTTTTTGCTGCTCCCACAGGGACTTGGGTCCTTCTGTCCTTCCAGCAGGGAGTGCTGAGTTCTCTCATGGCCTCCAGCAGAGCGAGGTCAGGGTTCTCCTCTGCCCCACCTGGTCTGGGGCACTCTCAACAGCGCAGCTGCTTTCTTTTCTCCTCCTATTTCATGCCATTCTTTTCCTTGGTTTCCCTTACCCATCCCAGGAGTGGGCAGGACCAACATGCCAGGCCTCCATCCCAGGATGGGACAATTGTGGGGGGGTCCTAGAACTACACTTGGGGCTGAACTTGGGGCCCTTGTGGATGTGGTTCTGGGTCTCAGCCTGGCCCTCACTGGAATGAAGGGATGTAGGGCAGCCAGAGGAGAGAGGGGTCTGAGGACCTAGAGTTTCCCCAGCAGCCTGGGCCCCACCTGGCCGCTGCCCCGACCTCCATCAAAACCCTCTTCATAACCACTCGAGAGACATGGTCATGATGAATTCTACAGCCCATTCTCCCTTCTCACAAAGACGCTGTCAAAAAGGCCACCCCTCAGGGAGCAATCTCTGTAAGTCCAACCAGATCAGGAAAAAGAAAAACTTCAATAAAAACAGCTACCATTATTGAGCACACTACATTGCAGACATTGGACTAGGCTCCTTGATATACATCCCATTAAAACTCATACCAGCGTTGAAAAGTAGCCACACATGTTATTCTCTCCGTTTCTCAGGTGAGACAGAGAGTTTCAGCAGTTTGCCCAGGACGCATAGCTAGTGAGTGGAAGAGATGGGATTTGAGCTCAGATCTGTCCAGCCCAAGCTCCAAAACTCAGCCTTTACTGAAGAGAAGCTAACACCTCTTACTGCTCTGCCCAGGGCTGTTTTGTGTAGGCACTCTCTAGGGAAAGAGCCTAGGGCCAGAGAGGTCTCTGAAACTGTTTGACACATGAAAAACCACTGATTCCAAATACAAAGAGAAAATGACAAAAATGTTAAAAAACCCTTATTTAAATGACAACAAAACAACATTATGACAAGTAGTTAACCACAGCTCACCTCTTAGACAATTTTATACAGATGATGTTTAGTGAGGGGCATATGCATGTTCCATGTTCTGATAATCTAGGAGTGGCTCCTAAAGAAGCAGGATCTAGGATCTGTCACCACCACGCCCACCCCACCTGGCCCTACGGCTCTATCAACATTGTCACCTGCCCAGCTTCCCACCACAGAAACATGAAGGAGTGCAAAGAGGACAAGAGTACAGGATCCTGACAGCCACTTCTTATTTCAGTTTTCCTGCCTGCAGAATGGAGATAATAATTGTCCTACCTAGTCACGAGGCACAAATAAAACCATTTTTTGAAGAGCATCAAGTCCTATAGTCTAAACAAAGAGCCTGATTCTAAAGGATGATAATCTCTCAAGATGGAAAATACAGGCTCAAATAAAACAAGGAAACATATACATAATTTTCATATGTGAAAAACATTCCCAGTGCCTTATGTTACTCTCTCCTGTCCCAGATCTCACAAGGTTTCAGATTTCGTAAGGATAATTACTAACACTTACATAGCACCTCACATTCCTTATCCCACACAGCCATCCTAACTATGGTGTAAAGCAAGTAGGACCCTCTCTCCTTATTTCTGTCACAGAAACAATATGACTGAGGCACAGAGACGTGAAGTGACTTGAGGATCTCCCAAATAGGAAGAGCTGAAGCCTGTAAGACTGATCCGGCACCAGCCCTTCTTACTAGCTGTGTGACCTTAGGCTACTTATGTAATTCTCTGAGCCTAAACTTTCTCATTTGGAAATGCGTATAGGAAGAATAATCTTTAAAATGGCATATAGCAGTCATACCTATCTTTTAGGATTGCTGTGAGGTTAAATAAGAAAAAGCATGAAAAATCACTCAGCAGAGTTACTATATAGTTAATGCTCAGCAAATGTAGGTGTCATTGTTGTGTATTATTACTAGAGCTATTATTATCCAGATACATGCATAGTCTTCCTTCGCTAAGCATCTCCCAAACCAACACATACATGCACTTTCTTTTCAGGAATAAAGATCTCAATCGGAGCTCCTTGGGGACACCTGGCCAAAATGTCAGCCTGACTTTGGCTTGATTCTCAAGATCATGCAAAGAAGACAGAAAAGTTAGACACAGAGGAGGAAGGAAAACAAAGAGATGGGAGCTTAGACAAAAAGGGGGGGAGGAGGAGAGCCAGGCAGAAAGCTGGGTTCGTAGAGTGCAGGTACTAAAGCTACAAATCAGTTACACACCTCTGACCCTGGCAGCTTGGGGAAGCCTGATGCCAAAGGGCAAAGTCTAAAAATAGGCCCTGGGCAGCCGGGGAGGTGCCAGGTTACTTGGGAACCTAGTTTCACTTGATTACCAACAACTTCACAGGAAAATATAAAGAAGTTAGTTCAAAGGCTAGAGTCACACTTAGCCCGGCTATAAAGTTACACGGCCCAGGCAGAGGACTGAAGGTAACCCTCCGCACACACACCCCTCAGTGTGGTGACAGTGGGGAAGAGCCCTGGGAGGCTGGGCTAGCTGGCTTGTGAGGTCCCAGTCCTCTGCCCAGCACTAACCTCCTAGATCAGGCTATCCCTCTGGCCACCAGTGATGAGCTGGGTCCACATCAGTTTTGCTCCAATTCTTAAGCCATCTTGAGCATGGGTGACCTTGGAGTTAGACTTTGAAGGGTAAACGACTCTTGCCCAGACAGACAGGGAAGGGTACCTCGGGCAGAGGACACAGCCCATCCAAAGCCAACATGGTCCATTGAACACATGACGGTGTTGAGGAGGCAGGATGGTGCCAATTTGTAAAGGTCTTAAAGGCCATCCAAGTGGTTTAGGCCTTTTTTAAATAAAATGTAGGCCATGAGAAGAGCCATTGAAGGATTTTCAGTAGGGAGTGACATATCTGTCCTTTAGGAAAATAATTTCAGTGGCCATTTGGAGAGGAGGTTGCCAAGAGGTGGTTAGAAGCAAGTTGGCAAAGTGAGCCAGTCCTCCCCCAAGGTCATTCTACCCTTTCGTTATTTTGATGATCTTTCTAGACAAAGAAGGATCATATGACATGATAGAAAAGGAGAGAAAACTCGGAGAAAGCTCTAATGAGGAGGGCCAGGACTAGGGGAGGCAAGCGTGGTGTCTAGGATGCAATATCTAACGAGGCATCATTCTCAGAATCCTGAAGATGCCCCGAGAGTGATGCCTCCTTAAACTTTGTACCCTGGCTGGCTCACCTGCCATCCTCTCGTCCTGGCCCTGCTCAGGAGTCTGTCATTACCAGCCCCATCTGGAGGCGGTCCTCCTGTGATCTCTCCATGGGGGCAGGCATGGGGAGCCAGCAGCCCTGTGTTCATTTGTAGGACGTTTAAATGCAAAGATAAGGGCACCAGCAGCCGGTGGACCTGGATCCAAGTCCTAACTCTATCCTGGATGAGCTCAGTCAAGTTGTTGCGCCTTGTGAGCCTGGTGTCCTCATTTATGAAATAGTAAAATGATGTGAAAGTGCTGGGTACCGTGCTGTACAGATTCCAGGCACTGTCACTCCTCCTGCCTTCTCCTTGGCTGGCACCCCCTTCTAGAGAGCGGGCATATCATCATACACGAGGATGCTTCTTTTGGAAGCAGCATCCGTAAAAATAACTTTAGCGCCATCGGCATGGCTACCTCAGAGCCTGCAGAAGGACGGCTTTTTCTTCCCTGGCTGTTACTTATTTGAGCCTGAATCCCTGGTTCTCAAGAACATGTTGCTTGTTTGTTTAAAAAGTCTTCCTGGAGAGAGAGAGAGAAAAAAAAAAAAGCAGCACATTTCTTGTTTTGTTCTTTCACTCTTTGAAGAGATATTTATTTGGCCTTACTCTATGCAAGCATTGTCCTGGGGCTCTGGATGCCACAACCTGAGTGATGAGTCCAGCCCTGGGCCCTCAGGGAGCTTACATTCACTAGACGGGGGCTGGAACGTGGCTCTGGGGAGAGGAGCCAGGAAACAAACAAGCAGCCTTATAAACAAAGGAAACAATTTCCAGTAGTAACAAGTGCTGTGAAAACAATAGAGCAGGGCAGGGGGGCTGGGGGACAGAGGGCAGCTCCTGGGGCAGTCAGTTGTAGGGAGGATTTCTCCAGGGATGTGCCATTTGAGCTGAGATCTTAACAGGGAAACAAGTGTATTGTGTAATGGAAGGGGAGATTGGCATGGGGGGAGGCGGGGGGTACATCAAGTGCAAAGGCCCTGAGGTGGGAACTAGCAACCTTTAGTTACGGTATCTGCTTTGAGTCAGGTGTACAGCGTTGGGCACGATTTCTGAAAAAGAGAGGAACAAATGTGTTTCTCGACCTGATTCAAAGGACCATATCTATACCTGTATCTTTAATTCTCCATCCCCCTCTCTGTACCAAGGACACTTTATTTGGGTCACAGCTAAACACTCCCCTAACTACTCCACCCTGCCCCCATCCCCCACTCCTTCCTCTATGACCTGGCCATGGCTTCACCACTGATATTTCCTTTCCTTTTTAGAACCACAAAGAACCATCACTGACAGATGCACCTTACCATTTCCTGCCCAAGCTGAAGCCCAGCTTGCCGCGTCCATTTTGCCTGCTCTTGTGTGGAGGCAGAAGGCCCCCCAACACCTGGCTTTCCTCAGGAGGGGCATCAAAGCTATAATAAAGAGACCTCTTCCTTTAAACTCAGCCACATCATACCTCGTCTCAGCCAGAAGGTGCTGGCACCTGAGCCCACAGAGTATTATAGAATTGCATAGCTAGGCTGGCATGGTGATAAAACTAGTCCAATATTTTCATTTATCCACAAGGAACCTGAGGCCCCAAAGAGGGGAAGTAACTTGCTCAAGGTCAGACAGTAAATTAGGGACAGGTCTTAGGGCTCTTCTCAAAGAACTGGGCAAGCGCTTTAAAATGATCAGAGACATTTTCCATATAATATCTCCATGTTTACAGCGGAGAGCATTGAAGCACAGAGAGGTTAAGCAACTTGCCCAGGGTTGCACAGGAAATGTTTGGCAGAGCTAGCCTTGAATCCAGGTCTTCTGACTGGAAATCTAGTGTTCTTATAATTTCACCATGCTGTCTCCAATCTGCCTAACAGAAAATCAATAAACATTCCAAAGAGATGTTGGGAGAGACAAAAATTAACATCCTTCATGATTACCTTTTTTTTCCTTGTTACTGAAGGCACTCAATAGGCAATAAACTCCATAGAAGGAAAATTCTCTTTCTGGAAAGATAGGATATTAAGTCTTTGAAAAAGCTTCCACAGAGTAGAGTATTGGTGGGGTTTATTTGAGTGCTATCCCTTGAAAGAAGATCCCCTCCGATGACTGGGAGCTCCCACAGAATGGGGCTTTCATAACCAGAGAGGTCCATGTTTTGCAGTAGACTCTGCAGTCAATTTATAATCTTTCCTGCTTTCCACCAAATTTCTCTTCCTGGTAATATTTTTGTCATTTTAATTTTAGACATGAGTGAGGAAGTAGGAGAGGACTTTTTTTCACTGAATATAACATATATATCATGAGAATCATATGTGATCTTACCTATTTGTGTCTTTCACGCAGAGAATAAGAGATGGCTTTAGAAAGAAAAGCTTGGGCAGGATAGGAACCTCTTCTCTAATCCTAATGGCCACCTTCCTCATAGGCAATTGCCCTCTGCTTCCCTAAGCATGTGCTCCAGGAAAGAGGCGGTTTGGGGAATCCAAAAGACCTGGCTTTACGTCCCAGCTCTGTCTGGTACGAACTGTGGGATCATGGCCAAGTTCCTTAACTTTTTTGAGGTTACAGAGAATTTAGTGTCCTCATTATATAGATAAGGAAACCAAGGCTTAAGAAATCTGTCTCATTTTACACTGCTTTTAAATGACAGATCTGGGTTTGAGACCAACATTAGTCTGATTCCAAAGCCCAGACAGCACGGCACATTGCTTCTCCAGAGGATCGCCACCATTACTACCCTCTAAAGGAAGACGTTCATGGGTTGTGCATAAAGGAATCATGACTATCAAGTAACAGGATCAATTTTAAACTAATCCATCAGAGTGGATACACACATATATGTGTGTGTGTGTGTATATGTGTCTATGTATGTATACACACTCATACATATAAATACATGTAGATAAATAGATGATATATCTCCAATGTATATTACATGCTTCTAACTGGTCACATTGGGAAAGAGGATAGACTTCTTAAAGCTATATTGCTATTATTGCTGGGTTATGGGCCACAGGAGAATCTCGGCCTCACTGCTCTCCAATCCTACTAGTTTTGACCTCAGATTTTATTATCCAGCTTCATCACCCTCTTGAGCTTGTTTTGAAAATCAGATCTTCCCTCTATGGCTAGATATGCCATGACTGAAGACTTTCAAAAGATTAATGCTATGTACTTTGAAGGAAATTTCACAAGATTTCCAAGAATGACTGAATGACTTCAATGACATCCTTATGATGGCCCCCTTTCAAAAGGGCTCTAGTCCCAAGTTGCGCCTCTAACTGGCCGTCCGGCTTTGGGAACGCTGTACCGCCTCTCGGTTTTGCTTCCTGTCTGTAAAATGCGGACACAGTGCTCGACGGGGTTTTAAGTTCCTTTCGGTTTTGAGTCTATCAGGCATTTCGAAGAGGACAAGCGTTACTTGGTCGTCTAAGCTTAAGTATGCTTATCAAAAAGTTAACTCCCTTGCCTTCTGTATGTTGATGAGTGGGCACAAGTGCTGGCAGGTCCTTGTTTGGAAATAAATGTAACAGCCTTACCAGCCTACCCATTTTTCCTATTAGCCCCCTGCCCCATTTTCTTGCCTTCAACCTAGAAGACACAGGGTGGAAAGAAAAAGATGGGAATGTACCATCTCCTTACAACCAACATGTTCAGGGACTTTTAACTACTTCCTTCCAGGACCTGGGCTCTTTTCTTTTGATTCCTGCAATGTTACACTAATGCTGTGAATATCCTTCCCTAAATTCTGTCACTATAGAGGATGCCCCTCCTCAACTTTTCCTCCACTGCTTCCCCAATGGGTTAGGCTAGAAAATTATTTTTTCCTCATCATTTGTAGGGAATTGTGAAGAAACTCAGACCACAGGGAAGGCCTGTTACAGACCTGCCCTCTTCTCCCCAGCACGTTGGTGGAGGTCCCGCTGTTCAATCCTGGAGAAACAGCCCCGCTACCCCACTCCTTCTAATGACCTGGTGATTAGATTTGAAAAGCTCAGTGGTTTACAAATCTGCTTCAGTCTGCCTCCTTCTCTTCTGTTGATGAAGGACCAAATGACTCTGCTACCAGGAATGGAAATTAATCCAAAGAGCAGGAATGCATGGTCGTGGTTTCAAGCATGGCCTCTGGAGGCTGGGAGCTGGCTTCTCCCTCTTGTTAGCTGTATGGCCAAAGGAAGGTTGCCTCCTCTCTCTGTCTTAGTTTCCTCAGCCGTAAAATGGGAATAACAATAGGACCCAACTCATGGAGTTATCTGGAGGCGTAAAGGAGATGACTCATGTCAAGAGCCAACGCCCTTGAGGAAGTCCTCAATATGGGTTAGCCATGGTTATTACCTCAAAAGCAGTATTCAGCACATGTCATGGCAGAAATGAATTGAAGGCATGACTTGGATTTGTTTAAGCCTATCAAATCAATATTCATTCTACATAAACTACAGAGTTTATCATCCTGTTGGCAGACCCTCTCCAAGAAACTATGGGAGGGAGTTTAACAAGCTCATAGGAAACAGACGTCAGATTTGGGCTTTTTTTGGTTACTCTGTTATCTTTGATCACAAGCAAGTTCTGTGAAGTGCTTGTCCACCCAAACACCTTCTTCCTCCCCCATCCACTTTTATTTTGGAAAACGAAAAAGTGATAATACAAATGCCCCTACCACCTGTCCTTGCTCATTCCAGCCTTGCCTATTAGACTGTAACTTCCTGAGGGCAGCATCATTTTTTTTTGACTGCATCTTTCACTGAGGATGGGACCATAGGTACACTTGGATTCTTAGCAAAGAAGCAGTGCAAACACCCGAAAGCCTCCTTTCTTCTTAGGGATTTTGCAGAGACCAAACTGTTCAGAAAAGCAAAACAAGCCGCCCACATTCAGGGATCTGCCATCCCTGCCAGTTCAGGATTAATCAACAAGGACGAAGATTCCTTTAAGGAAAAGAAAAGAAATAGGGACCGGAAGAGAGAAAACGAGGAGAGCTGTGGATCTGGGCTAGAGAACTAGCTTAACCCTTTCTCCCAGCCCTGCAGCCCTCTGTGACTCTGGGTCTCAGTGTAATTATGCTAAATAATTATATTTATTATATAAATATGTATATTTATATCATATAGATAGCAACTGTCCCTGAAAGATACAGCTGGATCTCTGAGTGTCTAGCTAATAAATACATGGCAAAGAGAAACAATTATAGCTGGTAATGACTTCTGAATATTGAGGCACCCCTGGAACAATCCTTTTCCAGCTTTCCCACAACTCCTCTTGCTATCTGCAGACAAATGGAACCGAGGACTCCAACATGTCACCATTCCCCTAGCACAAGAGATCACTCCCCCCAAGCTGGTGGACTGGGCCTCTTTGCAAGGCCAAAGCAAACACACATGCAGACTGGGGGCGGGATGGGAGGAGGGGAGTGGGAGTCTGTAGTTGCACTTGCCTCACCCAGGACTTCTCCGCAAACCCCCTGGTCTTGTGAGCCTAATCCTAAAGGTTAAGAATAATCACAACAGGCAGCCCATCATTGCCTCCCGGTCTGGCTGAGAGGTTTACAACTTAAACTCATGGCAGAGGGAGAAATTGGCTCAATCACTTGGAGTAATGGTACATGGAGAGCCAGTTGGGCATGACTGCTATTTAACTCAAGGAAACCAGGCTGCCGCGCTTAACGTATGTGCACACTAATAAACACGTCATGCTACGAGGTGAAAATTAACACCACCCCTTGCATTCCCTGCCTCGCTCCTCTATTGCCTGCTTGCCTCATCCTACCCAAATGAATGGGACAAGACTGGGAGGATAGGGCCTCAAACAGATGCTCACAGCTACAATGATGTCAATAATCCCAGGTCACCCTTCACTCTCTTAAAGAGATTTAAAATTTATTTATCATAAGACCTTACCCCAAATATTTATAATAAGTCATTTTGTAGAAAGAAGGTGGAAAGAAAGAGTACCTGATATCATCGCTAATAATAGCTAACATTTTCAGATCTTTTTTTTTTTTTTGAGGAAGAGTAGCCCTGAGCTAACTACTGCCAATCCTGCTCTTTTTGCTGAGGAAGACTGGCCCTGAGCTAATATACATGCCCATCTTCCTCTACTTTATATGTGGACACCTACCACAGCACGGCTTTTGCCAAGCAGTGCCATGTCCACACCTGGGATCTGAACCTGCGAACCCCGGGGCGCCGAGAAGCGGAATGGGTGCACTTAACCACTGCGCTACCAGGCCAGCACCTTTCAGATCTTTTTTTTGTGGGCCAAATCTTGGGCATCTTCTTAGCAACTCTAGGTGTGAGGTGGATACCATTATTGCCCCCAATTTATAGGGGAGGACAGTGCAACTCAGAGAGTTTAAGAAATTGACCCAAGATCACCCAGGACCTTGGAGGTAGGAGACGGTATTTGAACATAGACCCATGTGAGTAAATCTGAGTCCAAGCTCTCAGCCTTTTTGCTACAATGAGTATTTACAGGGTACAGGAGAAAGTGGGGGATGGGATCATTGGCTTGATGGTGTTCTCAATAGTCCTGGTTTTACTCCCTAAGGTCTTGGATGGGTCCACATTATGATGCCTTCCTATCTGCCCTTCCCCAGCAATCATGCTGCTTTTCCGCCACAAACAAGAACTCAACTTTCACCATGTGTCAAGTACTGCAGATACAGAGGTAAGACCCACAATCACCCTTGTCCCCATAGAACTCACAGCGTAGTGGAAGAGGCAGCTGAAGAAAAATAGGCTAATAGGAAAGAGGGCGAACTACAAACTGTCAAGATCTTTCCTAGTATTCCCCTTGGCTCTGTCCATCCAGGAGACTCCATTCTGCCGATGGACCTGCCCCATGCATAAGCTAATTGTCAAGAGGACCTGGGGGCAGCCCTTTGTCTCAGGCCAGAATCTCAGCTCTGGGGCCCTGCTGCTTCTGACAAACGAAATAAGATGTGTTAATTAAGGTATTCCTAGCTAATATAAAAAACAAATTCCAAAATATATAATAGCTAAAGACTAGGGTTGCCAGATTTAGCAAAAAAAAAAAGACACCAATTTAAATTTGAATTTCAGCTAATTTTTTTAGTATAACTACGGGATATACTTATACTGAAAACTTATTCATTATTTATCTGAAATGATTTATCTGATCTTCAAATTTAACTGGGTGTCCTGCACTGTATTTGGCAACCCTGCTCAAAACATTGAAGGCTTATTTCTTGTTTCTATAAAGTCCACAATGGGTGGTCTTAGTGGGCAGACAGCTCCCGTCCAAGCTGTGATTCAGGGATCCAGGCTCCTTCCATTCTGGCTTGCCATCCTCATCACTCAGCTTCCAAGGTATCTACATGCTCATGGAGTCAAGTCACGGAAAGGGAAAAGGCATGGAGGATTCCATGCGGGAGTTCTTATGGGCCAGTCCTGGTAGTGGCACAATGGACTTCTGCTCACTGTTCATTCTGTCCTGCTCACTGCTCATCTGTTTGTTGGCCAGAGCTCAATCACATGGCCTGTACCTAACAGCAAGATATGCTGAAAAATGTAATCCAGCGTGTGCTCATGAAGCCATTTGGAGAACAGCGAGCCAGTCTCTGCCACACCTGGTGATAGCAGAGCTCATCTGTCAGCACTCGTGGCTAATGCATGTCTCATATGCTAGTTCTGGATTCAGTCAGCTGTTGTGCACCCACTGGTGTCCCTAGCAGGAGATCAGATGCTCTGCTCTCAGCCCTGGCCTGGTTAACTAACAGCTATTTGGGACTGGGAGTACGAGGCCATTGTAGGAATAATGAATAGTGTGATTTAAGTCAATTCATTTCACTTCAATGCGATTTAATAACTATTTATTAATGCTCCTAGGATATTGAGAAAAGCTTGGTTCTAGGCCCCTGACGGAGACATAAACTGAAATGGAACCCACTTATACCCTCAAGGAGCTGTATACAATTAAACTCAACAGCTATCCTTAACCCTTATCTATATTCCACTGATTTTTCAAGGGTTAGTAAAAATGGCATAGCTACAAAGAATTCTGCCCTAAATATTGGGATACAGAATGGTTCCTCCTCTCCTGAATTCCTAAAACACTTGGTGTCTATGTCCATTTGCTCATTCATTCATTCGTTCACGCATGTACGCATTCATTTAATTAGTTAATTCACTAACATTTCTGAGATCTACTCGGCTTGACAGTGTGCTAGGCTCTGAGGGTTGGGAATGGGAATACTGAGTTGAACAGGACTGAGACCTCGCCTTCCAGAACATCACAATGGAGGGGGTGGTCAGAATGCACATAACTCAGTCAGATACAAGGCAGATAGTGGTAAATACTATGATAAATGTTCAAACAGTGCTAAGGGACTTATGGAGGAGGGAGAAATTAATTCTGGCTGGAGGGCAAGGTGGAGAAGATTACTTGAAAGATCCAACAATGACTTCCCAAAGAGACAAATGAACTTGCCCTGGCAAGGGAGGCTGAGTCTGGCTCAGAGCCCACAACAGCCTTGCCCATGGGGCATCCCCCTGCCTCCCACCCACTCAGTCCTAATGGGGAAAAGGCAGTGAGCTTTTCTCAAGGGAGAACTCCAAGGGAGTCTCTCATTTTATCTTAAAAATTCGTGCAGATTTTGAATTCCACTCCACAGGATATCAATGTTTTTTTGCTAAAATAATTTTAATATAATTGGCTCAAATTACCCGTCATTGAGTAAAATCATCTCATCTGTGGCTTGTGTGCCCCTGACATACCACTTCTATTTGAAAAGTACCTTCTCCAGAAATTCAGCTTCTGAGAGTCTATGAATGGAAGTCCAGTCTCACTGTATCCCTTGTCAGGATAAATGAAATATTCTGTTCTAAGGACTCTGAGACCAGTCATAAGCTTTGTGAACAGACAACACAACCGCCATAGATGAAGCTATATTAAATGAACAGAGTAGTTTTCATATACTTCTCTCATATCAGGGAAGAAATATATAGAGTAATGCAACTTGAATATGGGTTGTATTTCTGGACCATGGGGCTTCTGGTGGTACCTTCAAGGAGTGTGCCCCTCCCCTTGCACACCTTTCCAGGTTTGGTACACAACTATAGTGTTCCTGCTGTAGAATAGTAGATTGAAGTCTATAACCTTAAACATCCCCAAAGTTAAACAGCTGGCTATTTAAACAGCATAAAAAAATGTTACAGGGCTGGCCCGGTGGCGCAGCAGTTAAGTTCGCACATTCTGCTTCTCGGTGGCCTGTGGTTCGCCAGTTCAGATCCCGGGTGTGGACATGGCACTGCTTGGCAAAAGCCGTGCTGTGGTAGGCGTCCCACATATAAAAGTAGAGGAAGATGGGCATGGATGTTAGCTCAGGGCCAGTCTTCCTCAGCAAAAAAAAGAGGAGGATTGGCAGTAGTTAGCTCAGGGCTGATCTTCCTCAAAAAAAAAAAAAAAGAAAAGTTACATATTTCCCCTCTTCCTGGCTTCCCAACAATAAAACACCAAAGTGTAAAAAAGCCCCTGTTTCTGATGAGGACTTAGGGGTTAATTTTCAGGATGGTGCCTGGGGATTTAGCTGTGGGACTCCCATTACTTGTAATGGGCCATGCTGCTTCATTTCATGTACACTATATGGAATCTGCACCCCTCGACCGCTACAAAATTTTAGTTTTGAAATTGAGGCCATCTTTCTCAGCACAAAGCAGATTCCCAGAAATACCAAAAACTACTCAATGTGGCCGGGAGCCTGTGTGTTTGTGCTGCTGATGTATATTTAAAAGAGACAAAATGGCTTTCTCTTAAGTACAGATGCCCCTTTCAAAGACAACAACATGAACACATTATGCCCAAGAGCTGACAGCAATAGTTGCTATGTCTCACCCCAAAGCTTTGTTCAGATCCCCATAAAACCTGGCACATGGTTTGTGACATCCACTGAAACACTGTGCTCCTTCCATAATAACCTGAGCCCTGCTGCCTGTCATTAAGGGACCACTCTTACTAAGCATCTCTTTTTAAATGGCTGCCATCATCTGGTCCCAGTGTACATTAAATCCCATTATAATTATAAACACACTTCCCCATAACATCCACTGCAGATTTCACCCACACTGTCTACCCCTCAGGGCATCTTTGCACTAATAACAACTCAGATTTGCTCTTTGAGTTGACAACATTAGGTCCCAACACCATTTGCAATATGCTGGGGAGAGAGAGAGAAGAAAAAGCTTTCTCTTCCTCAATCACAAAGATCTTGGGATCACAGTGACCCAAGGCCTCAGGGGCTGAAGGAAATAACCCCTCTTCTTCTTCATTTGAAAACTCACTCTCTGCCTTACAGATGAGAGGAAGGGCATACTTAGTACCTGGAAGAGAAGCCCAAGTTTGTAAACACCACTAACCAGATCTCCACAGGGAAAAAGGATGGCAATTACTAGTCAAGAAGCCATCTTCTTATTTGGTTTTCTGACCTTCAGCTAATTAGAGCCCACAGGTCACCTGATTATTTCCCCGTCTGCTTTTTGGAAGGGACAGCTAAGGAAGTGAGATGAAAGAATTAAAAAAAAAAAAGACAAATCAAAAATAACTATCAACATATGCATTGAGAGCAAATTCTACTCTGCTTAATTTTTACATACTGTAAATAATAGTAGATGCATCTGCATCTATCTAGTAAATATCTACAGTGATGACCTTGACACATTGTAAGAGTCTTTGCCTCCAGAAAAGGACCCCAAGGCTTGCTGTGTCTTTCCCCGAGGAGTACCTGTGACAGCCTGGTGCATCCTCCAGTGGCAACCTGGAGTCCTCAACTGCGGAAGAGACTACTTTTTCCATTGGGGGGCTTGGCTGCCTGCATCTCTCCCTGAAAATGCTTCATTCCCCACTCATCACCAAGTTTTGGAGAAATGCAAAGTAGCTTCTTCTCCCCCAAAGGTAGAAGTCCTTGATTTATTTATCAAGAAAAGGAAAATGTACTTTTAAATTTTAAAACTATTTTCCAACTAAGGAGTTGGAACAGAATGAGTTTCGACATTCCATTAACAATGGGAATACTCGAAACACCACTATCGCCTTCTTCCTGGGCGTCTGCTTGGTTGAAGTTTTATTGTAATTCAAAACTCCCTTCTCAACTTTGGCCTGAGATGTTGGGGGAGGAGAAGTGCCGAGATGGTAGTGATCTGAGTCTGTTTACCTGGTGGCCTGATTCACCAGAGAACTGCTTGGTCCTCAGCTTGGCTGGATGCTGCATAGACCTTGGCCTCAGTGGAGGAAGAGGAGAAGAAAAGTTAAAAGCCCCGTTTCCCTCTTCCATCTCGCTAGATGCTGTATGATCTATAAGTTAAGATCATGAGCTTTGCAGTCAGAATGGTCTGATTTAAAGTCTCAGCTCTGATATTTAAGAACTCTATGGTCTTGAGTTAGGCACTTAACCTCTCTGAGCCTCAGGTTTCTCATCTGCAGAAATGGAGAGAATAATAGTACCTGCATTAATAGGGTTGTTATGAGGATTAAATAAAACAGTGTAGGTAATGTGTGAAGATCCATAGACAGTGCTCAGAATGAGTTATTATGCCCACTGTCTCCTTCCTGTAAGATCCCTCAGACCTGATATACTCTCCTACGAACTGAGCTCTGAAAGGCTGCTACCAGTGGGAGGTATGTTAGTAAAGAAGGAAATGGGGGAATAAGAAGATTTAAGGATGGAATTCCATCAAAGGTCAACTCATCTATTCCCCTGTCGCCAGCATGACATCCCAGCACGACTGAGGTCTCTTCTATTTTTAGGACCTATCAAAACTGATGTTCCAGCTTCCCTTACCACACCCTTCAAGAAAAAAAGTAAAAAAGAAAAAAAAAAATCACTACAAATACATGAACAGAGAGAGAGATTTCTATTGTAATTTTCCATCCTGCTTGTTTTTAGGTGCCACCATATGAAATCTCTGAACTGGGGATTCTCATCAGCCTTCTGGGGACCCAAGGACATAGCTCTGGCTATAAAGGGTGCCAGTTGTGTGTGTGTGGGGGGCAGCTGCTGCGGCTTTATCTGGGCCCAATAAACCTTATCAAACTGCTGTGCGGCCAGCCTTTAGCGCTAAGTGGAAATGCTGGGAGCCCAACGCTGGCACTCAGCCCACAGCCTCGCCTGCCTTCCTCCTTTTTGTTACCTTCTCCACCTCTTAAATTCAGGCATTAATCTCTCTTTAACACTTACTAACGAGAGCTGGGCTTTTTAATGGGCAGAGTTTATGAAGCAAGGGAGATTTTCACATAGAGCGAATATGGCATGGGGTGGGCGAGTCCAGGGCCACGGAGGGACCGTTCTTTCCTATTGTTTCCAGAGTCTCTCTTTCACTGATTTGAGGATTAATAGGAGATTAGGATCAAGGGTTAACTGCAGGAGCACTAGAAGGTACATGTAGACTGCAAGACAACCACCTTCAGCAGGCACCATCAGGCAGAAGCTCAACAAGTTTACTGACTCTTTGTTCTATTTCCCCGGGGAGGCAGAAGGAGGGTCTTTCTCCTCTTCTTACATCCCTCCCATCTTGCTCTCCTTGCAGACCAGTTATTCTTAACTTTCTTTACATTCCTTTCCTCTTACAGATTGCATAGACCTTAGCTAGGAAAATAGTCTGTAATAGGGATTGCTCTTTATTGTTACTCAAAATGAATACTCAGGGCCTGGGCTTTTCTAGCATCGGTTAGCTGTTGCTGTTTTCACTGCTATCAGAGGGTAACCGGCTCCCTTCCTTCCCTTCCCTGCCCGCCTTCTTCTTTCCCCTTACTCCTGGAGGTCTGAGCACTTTCCCTGCCAGCAGGAGACAGGAGCGACGCTTGCTGGGATGGAATTGCTTGTGCTTGGGACTACCCCATTAGCAGCTCTCGTGAACCCGGATCAGTTCTGATACGTAAACTCCACCGTCTGGCTTTCCACAACCGGAAGCGGATTTTGCCTCCAGTTGGCTTCTGCCACCTTCCATGACCCTTCAGTTCTCGGGGCCTGACTCTCGGTCTGGGGCAGTGCCAGAGGCGCGCATCGGAATGTGATTGTAGGTGAGTCCGGCGGGAAACCTTTGACCCACTCGCGTCTTATGTGGGGACTCAGGACTGTGGGATTGAAGCCTCGCGTTGCTAAAATTCTATGACCTCCAGGGCTGACTTGTCCGGAGACCCAGGGAGGGCGCTCTCCACCACCACCCTCACCCCAGCGGTCCTGGACCTTAGTCGGCCCGCGACGGCCTGCGCCCAGAAGAGCGCTTCCCTCCCACCTCTTGTCCCCTACCTTCGCCAAGCTCCAGGGAAAGGGGGGAGAAAGGGACTCTCCACCACCCGAGGAAAGGCAGATTTCTTCTGGTTGCTCTGCCCCCGGGTTAGTGATCTCAACTCCACCCTCTAAAGTGGAGCGGCCAGCGGAGAGGAGGAAGCACTTTTGGGGGGCCTGGAGCTTCTTCAGGCTTTCACTCGCCCCCTGAAGACTTTGCGCTGAGCAGGGCGCAGTTCTCAGGAACTGTTTCCAACCAGGGTCCCTGGGGGTCAAAGCCGAGGAGATGCTCAACACTGGGAGGGAGAAAAGTTTCTCTCAGGCCTCGACATCGGTCTCCAGGGATCGCGAGAGCTAAAATGGGGCGTCTCCCCTCGACGAGAGATCCCCGCTGACCCTCTGGCACCTGGCTCACCAGGGCCCGCGAACTCTGCGCCTGGAGACTTCTCGCAATCTGGATGTTCAAAGCTCAGAGGCACAGAAGGCCTGCCTTTGGGCGGGGAAAGTGACCTTCTAAAACCGATGTCGGGGTTCAGGGGATGTAGCCCCTAGCCCGGAGAAAAAGTGAAAGGCGAGATGACACACACTGAATCGAGGCAAATATTGAAGCCGGGGACCAAATTCCGAGCCTGGAGCAGCAGGAGAAAAGAAAACCCGTGTCCAGTGGAAGTTAAAAACCAAGGGGTTGAAGGCGGGGGCTGCGCCTCGCCCCTCACCTCCATTACCCCCACTAAGGGTTCCAAGTCCCTGGCACTCCTCTCCACGAGCTCCTCCTTCCTTTCCGCTTGGCCGGTAACAGGCGGCCGCCAGCGCCCCAGCAGCAGCTAGATGTCAGGCAAAGCCCGGAGCGCGGCGCGCGGGGAAGGGAGGGGAGGAGAGAGGAGGGAGCAATGGGGCGGGGAGCGTGCGCGGGCTTGGCCAGTGCGGGGGGGTGGGCGGGCTGAGCCCAGGGACGGCGCGGGAGGGGGGAGGGAGGGGGGCAGCTGTGGGCAGGGAGCCGGGCTCGGCCGCCAGCACTAAAGATGGAGAGGCGCCGGGGCCTCGCAGGGGAGGGGGCTTGGCGTTGACGTGGGACGCGGCGGAGGCGCCGCAGCCGGTGGTGATTTGCTAACCTCGCAGCAGAGAAGAGTTGAGGGCGATGAGAGCGGGTACTGCGAACTGCCGGGCGATGCCGCCGCTGCCGCCTTGATACCGAGAGCAACAGTTCCCCAGCAACACCCCTCCCCGACGCAGGCACACACCCCTCAAGAGGCACGCACACCCACCCCACAGCGCCCGGCTCGGCAGCGGTGAGTAGGGGGCCGGGGAGGGGCGCACTGTTTAGCGATAGCCGCGCGCCAGGGCGCCCCGGGGTTGGAGAGGTCTCGGGGGGCGCGCTCGCTTCGGCCATTCGGCCGCTGGGCTTGTGCCTTATTTTATTCGGCTTGTTCCCTTCCTGCTGCTGCAGCCGTCGCCACCGCCGGTTGGGGGTCGGCTGGAAGGGGGAGCCCCGGCTGTCAGCTTAGGCGCAGCTGCCTCCCCAACCCTTCCGCTCCAGGGCACGGTCAGGGTGAGAGGTAGGGGGCAGAGCAGTCTACAGGGGTTGAGGGCGCGAGCGGAAGGTTGGGGATACGGAGGCTTTGTACCACCAGGGGCAGGCGGAGGAGCTGGGAGCCGGTGGGTGCTCGCTCGTATGTATGCGGACCGGTGCGCGGGCGCGAGATAAGGTTGTGGTTTATTTGTGTGTTTATTCGCCGGCCGTCTGGGAAGCTAGAGTCGGAGGATTCGAGGAGTGGATCTGGGGGCGAAGAGGAGCAGGAGTGGGACTCACTTTGGGTTTTGTTTCTCTTTGGGAAACGTGGTGGGCTCTTTTTTTCTTGATTGGACTTGATCCCTCCGTTTTGGGGGGAGGGGCGGCCGTGGCGGAGCTCCGGAAGGTCTCCAGGGCTCCGGGCCCTCCTCGGCTCTCGGCGGGACCGGCCGTGGCGCCGGAGCTCGCTGTGCGCTCCCGGCCGCGCTTGGTGGGTGACCCCGCTCTGCACCTGATGCGTTCGGGACGCCTTTCCCATCCTGGCGCGCCGGCAGCTCGCTCGCACAGCCCTTCGAACACTCCTGCACGCGCTCAAAATGCGCACAATCTCGCCGGCCCGCGGACCCACTGGAACGCACAGACGCGCTCTGTACGGACTCACTCGCCCGCTCCCTGGGACGCTCGCAGTGTGCCTGGGCCGGGCATGCCGGCTGCTGGCGCCAGAGGCCGGGGACCCTGCCGGTCGCTCCCGAGGGTCACGGCTCTGGGTCGGAGAGCGAGGGCCCGCAGATCTCTTCTCGCCTTTCCTCTCACAACTCTCCGTCGGGCTTTTGTGCTTCCCCTTCGCTGCGGGGCAGGTCCACCTCCTCGCCGCTCTCGCCCAGGCATCCAGCCCGCTCGGACTTTCGCCCTTCGTTCGGGTCTCTTTCGCTTTCCCTCTTCCCTAGCCCGGTTCCCTTTCTTTCTCTCGTTTGGCTTCCCGGGAAAAGTTGCTTCTCCAAGTTTGCTGAAGTCGTCTCCAAGTCTCCGTGGGGGTGGCTGAGAACTGGGGGGTGTGAGAAAGCGATCCATTCCCGGAGCTCGAGCAGGTTAGCGCCGGCTTTCCCCCGAGCCGCCGGGCTGGGCACCGCAGCCAACACCGACCCGATCGTGGGCGCCGAGCCGCGAGTCGGGGAGATGGCTGGCCGAGGGCACCCTGATTTCTTTCAGGACCTGAGAAGCTTGCTTTGGGGAAGGAATTGCGTAGCCCAGTTTCCATTCTTTCTATTGCTCCCTCCTAGTTCTCCGAAACCCTGAAGTCTTCAGGAAGGCGCACGGTGGCGAGAAGCAGATGAATGGCCATCCCACCCTTGACGGCCTCAGTCCCCACCCCAGGGTGGGCAGCAAAAGTATCTTGATTAGCCTTCCTGTTAACCCTTTCTGCGTGAGATTTGTGGCTCTGGAGCCAATAGGGCTCCTTTTGGGGCGGAGGCAAGCAGTGTTCCAAGAGTGAGGGAGCCCTTGCTCTGTTTTGCTCCCAGTTCCTTTCACTGCGGTATTGGCTACAGCAAGGCAGAGGCTGGGAGTGACTTGGGCCTGGAGGTCTCGCTAACACTCTTTAAACCGGGTTTGGGCCTCCCAGAGCCCTGTTATTGATCTGGAACAGTGCTTTGGGGAGAGGCCTTTGTCTCCCAGCGCTGTCCTCCCTTCATACTGGTTGTAACTCACACTGCAGATGCTGGTGCCAATATCGCTTCCAGTGCCTCCAAGCCATGTCCAGCATCAGTTGCTGCTCCTGGTCACAGGACTTGCCCATTCCTGGGAGCCTGTGGGACACACTTGGAATTCATATGCCCGGCGTGTGCCCTCCTGGATGTAGGGGTGCATGTTTCCTCTGATTTCTCTCCTGGGGCTCTTTCATGATCTATCCTGCTACTTTTATAGATTCTCATGTCTACTGGGCACTTGTGGGCAAGGGTAAGTGTGGCATCTTATATAAGCGTGCACACATGTTAACTCTTGCTCCCTCTCTGGTTGGTGTGTTGCACACACCCTCATGTACACGCCCAGTCCAGATTTTGGATTACAGATAGAACAATAACTTGAGGTGCCTGTGGGTAGAAGTGAGCCAAGCCAGTGTGTGGGTTACATGTGTGTGTTTCTCTTAGTACCTAAGGAGGGGCGCTGGCCTGGGTCTGTCAGTCTTTTGCAACCCTGAGAAGAACGGAAGGACAGAGGCCCAGGATTGGACCATGGAATTTTCCTAGGCCTGTAGGCTGCTAGCCCCAGCTAGGCTTGGCTTTGCTCTTGTGGCTACCACTGTATGGCAGGATTTAGGGAAACTTTGTTTTTAAGATGAGATTTGCTGCACAGGGGGTTGAGAGTGAAATTGAGTGCTTAAATTGACCAAAGGAAGGGGTTAAACTGTTATTCTTTTCAGGTAGCTGCCGGGCACCTCCTCATAATGAATGTTAGCCTTGCATAGGAGCTTCCCACTCTCAGACTTAAAGACAGCCCAGGACTCACAAGGCTCCACTGTAATTTTCATTTCACTTCATAGAACAGACGTCATAGAGCAGTGCGTTAGGCATGTGCTGTGGCAGAGCCTTCTCTTTACTCTCATCATCTCTGGACTTGTAAAGGTAGACATGTAGATTTCTAGGAAGCTCCCCTCTCCTCCATTAAAGTCTCCAAGAGTCTTGCTGGGAAATGGGCCAGGGGGCGGGGGAGGGGGGGGAGGGGGGGTGGACTGTGTTGTATTGTTTGAATTCTTACTTTTAGGGATATTCACTAATCTGCCTTTTGTTCTCTCATCTCTTTTGCCTCTTCCCGCCCTCTCCTGTGTAGACCTCTCTGTTGGCCCAGGAAACTCACCCTGCCCCACCACGCAGAGCCAGCAAGGAAAGAGAGCCTCATGCCTAAGCCGCGGGGAGCACCATGGATCTGACGAAGATGGGCATGATCCAGCTGCAGAACCCCAGCCACCCCACAGGGCTCCTGTGCAAGGCCAACCAGATGCGGCTGGCCGGGACCTTGTGTGATGTGGTCATCATGGTGGACAGCCAGGAGTTCCACGCCCACCGGACTGTACTGGCCTGCACCAGCAAGATGTTTGAAATCCTCTTCCACCGCAACAGCCAGCACTATACTCTGGACTTCCTGTCGCCAAAGACCTTCCAGCAGATTTTGGAGTATGCGTACACGGCCACGCTGCAAGCCAAGGCAGAGGACCTGGATGACCTGCTATATGCAGCCGAGATCTTGGAGATCGAGTACCTGGAGGAGCAGTGCCTGAAGATCCTGGAGACCATCCAGGCCTCAGATGACAATGACACGGAGGCCACCATGGCGGACGGCGGGGCCGAGGAGGAAGAGGACCGCAAGGCTCGGTACCTTAAGAACATCTTCATCTCGAAGCATTCCAGCGAGGAGAGTGGGTATGCCAGTGTGGCTGCACAGAGCCTCCCTGGGCCCATGGTGGACCAGAGCCCTTCAGTCTCCACTTCATTTGGTCTTTCAGCCATGAGTCCTACCAAGGCTGCAGTGGACAGCTTGATGACCATAGGACAGTCTCTCCTGCAGGGAACTCTTCAGCCACCTGCAGGGCCTGAGGAGCCAACACTGGCTGGAGGTGGGAGGCACCCTGGGGTGGCTGAGGTGAAGACAGAGATGATGCAGGTGGATGAGGTACCTGGCCAGGATAGCCCTGGGGCAGCCGAGTCCACTATCTCAGGTGGGATGGGGGACAAGATGGAGGAAAGGGGCAAAGAGGGGCCCGGGACCCCGACTCGCAGCAGCGTCATCACCAGTGCTAGGGAGCTGCACTATGGGCGTGAGGAGAGCGCTGAGCAGCTGCCACCTCCAGCAGAGGCTGGCCAAGGTCCCCCGGGCCGACCAGAGCACCCCGCGCCCTCA
Organism: Equus quagga; assembly: GCF_021613505.1. Classification (NCBI taxonomy): domain Eukaryota; kingdom Metazoa; phylum Chordata; class Mammalia; order Perissodactyla; family Equidae; genus Equus; species Equus quagga. The sequence goes on from NC_060280.1 coordinate 62,374,774, forward strand.
GCTGAGAAACATCTGGGTGTCTACTCTGTGTTGCCCAACCACAAGGCTGACGCCGTGTTGAGCATGCCGTCTTCAGTGACCTCTGGCCTCCACGTGCAGCCTGCCCTGGCTGTCTCCATGGACTTCAGCACCTATGGGGGTCTGCTGCCCCAGGGTTTCATCCAGAGGGAGCTGTTCAACAAGCTGGGTGAGCTGGCTGTGGGCATGAAGTCAGAGAGCCGGACCATCGGGGAGCAGTGCAGTGTGTGTGGGGTGGAGCTGCCTGACAACGAGGCTGTGGAGCAGCACAGGTAGGCCCCCCTTCAGTCCCACACCCGACACCCCAACACCCTGACACCCTGCCTTCATTCCCAGCTACTCCCCAGTCCTGGGGCCTGGCTCCCCTGTCCTCCCTACTATTGGTAAAAACCCACTTCTTTCAAAGTCCCAGAGAGCCACTATTCAAGTGTGGTGAGGGGCTGAGGGTCTTTCCAAGCATGGGAGAACTCATGGGCCCAGCTCCTTTCTAGGCTCTTTCCTCTCTTTTTGCCTTTGGGCTCCCGTTGGCTTTCTTTGCTGTTGGGTCTATTCTCCCTCGCCTGGAGTGACTGATAAAGTGGAGGGAGGGAGAAGAGGGAGTGGGGTTGAGCAGGAAGGTCTCCCACAGCCTGGATCTGGCCGTGTTGCCAGGTTGCAGGTACCCAGGTTCCCGTGTGGCGGTTTCTGCCAAGGTAGGCTGGTCTGCAGCTCTGGAGGGTGGGAGGGGCTGGATGCTGCTCAGGCCACAAGAGCGGCTGCAGGTTCTGAACGTCATTCCTGGTGAACTTCCATTGCCAGGAACGTTGCTTGCTCTCCCTTCTCATTCTCTGTCTCTGCAGACACGTGGAGGGAGTTGATTTAAATTCAAGGGGGAAGGATGGGTATGAGAGTCTTCGTTTTACAGCCTGCAGAGCCTTATTCTTATCCCATCTCTGCTCGCATTGAATTAAATGCCACTTCGGGCTGGCATTGGCTTCCCTCTGGCTTCTGTTTCCTTCTCCGTGAAATAACCATTCACTGAGTTCTTATGACGTGGAGGATGTGCCTAGTTCAATGCTAAGTGCTTTACATGGAGTCACATTTTTGTAACCACAGCCCTCTGAGGTAGGCGACGTTCTTATTTCACACAGGAAGAAACTATGATCTTTTCCCAGGGTCACATAGATAGTAAGAGGCAGAGCTGTGGATTCAAATTCAGGTCTTAACTCCCTTGCACACTGCTGCCTCTTGGAGCCGTTCGGTCCTGAAGAGGGCCGTGTCTACAGAACAGAGGGTTTTGAAAACTGCTCCTCAGAAGTGGAGTAAAGACGGAGGGAATCAGTAGTGGGTATGGTGTTGGCCTGCATCTGTCATAACAATATGCCTATCATTTCACCCTGTGGTCTCTGGGTGTCAAGAAATCCGGTTTCTGTTGTCATTCATGGTCACAGTTCTCTGCATGCCCTCTGGCCTGCTGTTTGGCTGATCTTGGGTGGCTTTTTCCCTTTTGCACCCCTCTCCCTCCACCCCATTCCTGTGTTGCTCATTCAGGTAGAGGAGGAGGTGTGAGAGAGGGGCGGTGGGGGGCGGGTAGGGGAGGCATCTGGAGGTCTATCTGATTACCCGACGCTGAGCTGGAACCTGCTCCAACACTGCTTAACTGGTGACTTGGTGGATCTGAGCCTTACCTTTCAGAACGTGCCGCTGAGCTCAACATAACCGATTTTTTCTTCCGGTGGGTGTGAAAAATAACTGCCACTGAGGTGTGTTGTCTTGAAGCTTGTACCGCTCAGACATAGACCCAGGGTTGTATTTGTTTTTGCTCAAACTTTCCTAAAGAGGAAACCCGGTCCTCAAACTTGACCAGATCAATTTGCCGTCTCCGGATGTGAATTATTTCAGTTACGTGCTATGAGAAATGGGGTACGGTGGAAAGTAATTTTTTTATTGAGGTGTAATTGATGCATAACATTATATTAGTTTCAGGTGTACAACATAATGATTCAATATTTGTATATATTGCGAAACAGTCACCACAATAAGTCTAGTTAACATTTGTCACCATACATAGTTATAGATCTTTCTTTTCCTTATGATAAGAACTTTTAAGATCTACTCTTAGCAACTTTCAAATATACAATATAGTATTATTAATTATAGTCACCATGATGTACATTACATCCCAAGGACTTGTTTATTTTATAGCTGGAAATTTAATCTTTTGACCCGCTTCACCCGTGTTGCCCACCCCCCACCCCCTGGAAAGTAAATTTTTTTCTGACTCCTGTTGCATCATTTTTGCTTCTCTCTACCTAAGAGAGCTACAAAAGATATCACTCTCCCAGGAGTCCCAAGTTCCCATTCTGTGGGACCCTCGCTTCTCTGGGGGGAGGTGGAGGGCTGGCTGCGTTGTACCCCATAGAACGTGGGTGGTGGAACTAGCCATATCTGGCCATGAGTGCTTGGGAAAGTCATGTGACCATTCTGAGCCTTGTTTTACTCTATTTAGATGGAGATGGTCAGCAGGGTGTGGTGCTGAATTAACGAAGTAAGAAATCCCTAGAGCTGTGCCTGGCGCACAGTAACTGTGAAGATGGAGCAGTGGCCCTTCGATCCCCCATCTTGTTTAGGTCTCGTCTCTGCATCGCCCCCACTGGCTCTGAGTTGCGGGTCGTATCAACGGCTCTGCCTTCTACCCGGCTTGTGTTGGCTGTGAGGTGGTGCAGAGAATGTGCCTGTCCTTGTGAGCTTGTGATGGGGAGGCGCTGGTCCTGGAATCCTTGGCGTCACGCTATGGGCTGCTGACATGGAGAATGTGCTTTTGACTGAGGATAGAAAGTGAGCTGCTGCAGCCCAAGAAACTAGAGCCTGGGGCAGTGCCTTGCGTGGAAAGCTGGAGGGGTCTAAAGAAACGGAGGAGGGGAGAATGTGTTCCTGCACCTGCTTGGCCCTTGCTCTGACTGGCAGCCACTTGGCTTCTGCTCAGATGCACTTTTTCCTCTTTCTCTCTCCCTCAAAGCTCCAGGATTAAGGTGCTACTTCCCGGTTCCCTACTGTTCTCTGTTCCTCCCCCGACATCACAACTATCAGTACAAACAAAAAGACAAGACAAAACAATCAGAGTGGGAGGTCCGGAAGCTGTGGAATTGGCTGTAAATGTAACAGGGACGAACATGATGAAGTAACAGGCTACAGATTTGATTTGATTTGATTTTTAAGCCAGTAGGTGAGAGTGTTGGTAAAGGTTGAGTTCCCAGCAGTTATTGTTGCTTTTCTTTGTAGGGGACAGAAGGGCATGGAGAGGAAGGAAGGGGAGAGGGCCGGGAAGTGATGCAGGAGGGAGAGGTGGTTAAGGAATCCCATCAGTTGGTTTCCTCATGACTTGGTCCCAAGCTGTTGAGAGGGGAGCCTATTGGCACGACAGACAGAACGAAACTTAGTGAAGTTGTGGTCCCTGCGGTGCACGGGGAGATGTCAAAGCGATGTCATATGTAGTCATGGGTTGATGGAGAGACCACACATGATGCTACTTGGGTAAATTAAATGGCGTTTCCTTACCTAAAGGATGCAGAAGGAAGTCAGGACAGTCAGAAGATTCGATGGATCAGCACCATTCTCCAGGCAGATGCAGGAGCAAGCTCTGGACCCCAAAACCTTCCCTATGGGCCCACATTATAGAGGACAATGTCTGAGGGAGGGAGGGTGGGTCACAAAGGGATTCTGGAAGACTGGACTCTCCTTCTCTAGGCTCAGTCTCTCTTCTTTCTCGTTCTCTCTCCGAAAGGCTGGAGCTGTTCTGCGTGTAGCCTTGTCTGGATCTGATCTAGGGACAGGCTCAACTGGGCCCAGTGCAGCTTCTCATTCTCGGGGTTATGTGTATGTGATAAGGTTACAGGGAACAGTATGGCTGACTTGAGTGTGAACACAGTCCTCATTTATAGCCTTCAGTCTCCCTAGGCTCGTACAGCCTGCTCCTAATACCTTTCTGAATTTAGTGCTGCAGAATCAGAGTGCGGTCTGGTTTCCCAGGAGCCTCTGGATCTTCTGCAGATAAGCCCTTAGACCAGCCACAGTGTGGATCCTGCACACAGTAGGAACTCTTGCCTGGTTCTTGAAGGGGTGCTCAGGAACCACAAGGAATGGCCTCAGCCAGCTCCCTGGACTCACGTGTGCACCCTTCTTGGTGGCTTCTTGGGGCCAGCTCTAGGTGCGTGAGCCACATAGCTGAGATGTCAGAGTTCTGCCTGGCCCTTTGCCTTCGTCCCTCCAGGTGGCCAGCAGCTCTGTTTTCAGTGGTTGACCATGTAGAGGGCCAATAGCCATTGACCTTGATTTAGGCCACCTTGAGGCATGTAGAAGTCGCCCATGACTCTTGGTCCTCTTTCATTATTCTGCCAGCTTTAGACATCCTTGAGGTCAAACCAAGTTCTATTTGGAAGAAAGCATGCTGTGGAATAATGATCACATCGGCAATAATATTAATACTGCCTTTTATCAGTTATACCACTTTTTTCTTTGCACAGTCCCTTTAGTGACTTTAGCTCTCTTAACCACACAGGCTCCCCTAAGGGGGTACAGGTCCATCATCCCATATCTGTGATTAGAAAGTCTGAAAGCTGGAAGGTTTTATGTAAGTTTGTAGCAAACTCATTTAGTGGCAAATCCTGATCTGAACTGATGTGAGACTATATTTATCCCACTTGTTTTGAATATTCATATGTTTTGCTGCAAAAATATTAATGTGTTTGATTACAGAGTGCTTCCCTAGACTCCTCTGGGACTGGCAAACACTCTAGGCCCCATAGTACCTTTCTAAAATCTGAACAATTAGGATTTCAGAAGCGTCCAATGGTTTTGGATAAGGGATTGTGGACCATTATCAGCCCCAACTTGAAATGCGGAAAAGGAGCTTAGGAGGGAGTAAGTGACACGCCCAAGGTCAGGTAGCTATAAATGGTCAGAGCCAGGAGCTCAGCTCACCTTCTGATTCACAGTGCTGGGTGCTCTGCGCCAGGCCATATAAGAACATGGGCATTGCCGTTCTGGGTCGGATCCATCTGACCTAGTCTTTGGGTGCCAACACCATCCTTCAGATACCACCATTGGAGGCTACAGCTATCTTCCTTGACGTCAATCCTAAAGGTCAGGTGGAGCCCAGCTTCTCTTCGTAGCTATTTACGGCAACTCTGTCATTCACAGATTTGCTCAAATCCTTTCCGAAACGATTTCTGTTTCCAGGAAGTATCCTTTTGGGAGTGATGAATGACTTAAGTTTATAACCTCCTGGGCTCCTGGAAATCTAGTCTTTTGTCGAGCTCGTTGGTTGTGAAGATAGGAAGATGGCAGAAGGCTTGGTTGAGTTGCATCCGGCTGTTTCCCAGGGCGGGCCTCTAGACTCAGCTCTGTGGTTTTTCTTAGCGCTGTCACCATGTTGGTCTCTTTTTCACCCTGAGCTTTAATTTCTTCATTTGTAAAACTGGGCACTTGGATGAGCTGTTTCTGGATTGCTGAGCTCTTTAAAAAGTTCTTCTGAGGCCAGCGCGGTGGCGCAGCAGTTCAGTGCACACGCAGTTAAGCGCGCACGCTCCGCTTCTCAGCGGCCCGGGGTTCGCCGGTTCGGATCCCGGGTGTGGACTTGGCACCGCTTCGCAAAAGCCATGCTGTGGTAGGCATCCCACATATAAAGTAGCGGAAGATGGGCATGGATGTTAGCTCAGGGCCGGGCTTCCTGAGCAAAAAAGAGGAGGACTGGCAGTAGTTAGCTCAGGGCTAATCTTCCTCAAAAAAAAATAAAATAAAAAAATAAAAAGTTCTTCTTTCACCCCTTACACACGCACTTCTGTCTTCATGAAGTCCTTTTGGTTAGTTGAATTTTGCTCTGTTTTAGAATCTGGATTGGCAGTCAGCCAGCTAAAATAGGGGGTCAGTAAGATTCCCCTCTGTCTCCTCTGGCTCCGTTTTTAAATACTTTAACCTGCTTAGGGTTCCTCTGGGATCCAGACTGTCATCTCCAGTCATCTGGGATCTCGACTGAACTCTTGGAAATTTTAGATGATTTATTTTATTTCCAGTGGAGGAAAGTTGCCTGAGTTCTTTCGTCTCAGTGAGGAGTCCTATTGTAATTCGCTGTCCCTGTCGGATGGAGCTGCTGATTGCTGGAGGGAGGGGGGGAAAGCTGTAGATCGGCAACACTTTTTCCTCCTGCTTGTTCTAGGAAAACTATTTATGAATCTTTAAAATAGTGATTATCCTAAACTGTTAAAATCAAACTCCATTCACAACTCTTTGATTTCTTGCTAATTCGGGAGAAAAACATTCCCATTCACTTTAACTTTTTCTAATTAATGACTTTAAAACGAGTCTAACTGAGAGCCCCAGTGTGAGACTTGAGAGTCTTGCTAAGTGAATACAGGTGTGCCTCAGTTTGTCCATCACAGGGTTCCTGAATTTTCCTCGGTGACTAAAGGTTTTCTTAGTCAAGTTCTGTTTCGGTGCTGTTAGGTGAAAGTCCTGACTCAGTGGCCGTTATTTTGGTAGAAAGAAAAATTTATGTGGCATCCCCACTGCCCCACCTCCAACCCTGTGTTTTACACATAGAAAATGTGCATTTTAAGTAACAGACCATCTGGGTCAGAATCCCCATTTCACCACCGACCAGCTGTCTGACTGTGGTTACGTTACTTAACCTCTCTGTGCCTGTTTGCTCGTTTGTAAAATAGGAATAATAACAGTACCTACTCACTGGGTTGGTACAAGGATTAATCAGTAAATAGTTGTCAAGCGCAAGGAGTGGTGGCACAAAGTAAGTGCTCTATCTGTGTCTGCTATTGTATTTTTATTGCCATTGTTGTTGTGAAGTGGGTCACCCTGGCAGTGCAGGGTAAAATATGTGTTTGTATTGGTCCAGGTCCTGCGTTCTCCACAGGCGGCGGTTCATCCAGCACCATAAAACCTGCTGCCTCGGTGCTGCATGTTTGGGGCCGATACACAGTGAGCACATGCATTTTCCCCCAGAAGCTGATCTCTTGTACTGTGGTGGCCAGGGTACTCTTTGTCCCAATGACCTGAGGCCTGATGAGTCATTCCAGTTCTCATTTAAATTTAGCTGGGCAGTGCTCCATCATCAGCGGTTCCAGAGGCGGCTTACCAGGCGGTGTCCTATTACCTGTGCACGTGGCCAGCCGGGAGAGCTGATTTCCCTGTGGTCGAGGCAGAGATGAGCACGGACGCCCCCTTACTGAGGGAAGTCTGGGCTTGTGGATGCTGGATGTGCCACAGCTCCTTCCCTTTCCTGCCCCCAGTGCAGGATGCTTCCCAGAGTGCATTCGGCCAATGTGGTTTTGAGTGCTTGATCCACGTCAGGTTCTGTGCTAAGTGCGTTCGCCGTCAGAATCTCCTCAAACCCTCCAGCTGCCCTATAAGGTGGATGCTGTATTTGCATTTCCTGGTGGGCAGAGGTTAATGGACTTGTCCGCGGTAAGACAGTAATGGGTGGCACCAGGGTTTGTGCCCCAGTCTTCTGGCTCCATGTTCACCGTTGTTTCCGTAATGTCCTGCTTGGACTTTCAGCTCCTGATGGAGTCAGGAGGGAAGGGAGAATATGGGAGAATACAGGAAGGACCAGCTCCGTGTGCCCTGAAGCCGGTGACCAGGAGGCTCATCACTTGGCCAGCTCTGGGCTCCTAGCTTCTTCCGGTGCCTTGAGAGGCGGAAAAGAGGGAGGAGCTGTTACTGCAAAGGGTTCAGGTCTTTGGGGGGATCGGGACCACACAGGCTCCACACAGAGCACTACGTTGTACTCCATCATCTGTTACCAACGCAGAGGGGCCGGCTTCTAGCAATAGAGGCCTTTTATGCTAACTTAAAAAAGCAGAAAAATGGAGCGAAAAAGAAATCCACTTACAAAAATAAAAATCCCATGCTGTTAATTTCATGCCAGCATAATCAGAAATTCCCCTTTCTGTTTCCCCTGAAAAGCCCCGGTGTCCTTATTATGCTGGCTCAGTCTGGAAAAACTGGTTGGGTTTTGCCTACGTGACGCTTATCTCTGCAGCTGCAAGGAGGGGATCCGGTACTTTATCGTCAGCACGGAAACTTCGGCTAAAAACTCGCAAAAATCTGCTTAATTCTCCGTTCCTAGCTCACTTTTGACTCTGTCCTCGAGACCTGATTTTCTTTAGCAGGAACAGATTGCGTTCAGCTTTGCATTCGGAAGAACTCAAGTTCGAGAAGAGAAGGAACTTCCCGGAACAGGGGGACGTTATTGGTAGAGTTATTAGAAGACTTGGTCATGGAAATTTGGATGACGAGGAGAAATTGTGGACCAGTTGGAAGTAGTTTTTGGAGTTCTTTTGTCTTCAGGGCCATTTAGATCCCCCACAAATAAAAGGAGGACATATACATGCAAACAAACTACCAGCACTAGGCATAGCAAGAACAAGCAGACACCGCACCAGACCATTGTCTTTGTGGGGGGCAAGGTGCGTAGTGCCTGGGTGCAAAGACTGTCGTTAGATGGCCCTGGGTTTGAATGCCAGTGCTTCACAGTGAGTTTGGGCAAATGACTTCCCCTGTCGGAAGCATCAGTGTCCTCTCCTGTGAAGTGAGGTTAGCCCCATACCTCTCAATGGGGTTTTCAACATATTAAATGAGGTACCATGTAACGTAAAGCACACAGCGGGGCCTCGCATGTGAGGTCACCTCCCTGCTTCCCGCTTCTCTCGTGACCTCAGGCTGACAAGGAAGCCGCTCGCTCGCTGAGCCCCCTGCCACCCTCGCCCGGCATTGGTCTCTAAGTGGATTAGCTGAGCGTTGTGATCTTAATGCCATTAGGCCTGTTGGCACAACTCTCCTTGCCATAGTGAGAAGCAGATGTGGCCGGCCATAATGGCCCTCGGTGATCCATCAGGCCTGGAGTGCTGGGGGAAACATTACGAGTGTTAATTTGGGGGAGTCTTTTATGGTAGCTGGGGGAAATGGGGAGGGATTGTTGGAAATGTATTTATTTAAGCCATTCAGCAGGTTAGATGCTACTGGGGTCTACTGTGGCCAAACCCCCCACTCCCCCACCCCTCTCTTTAAGTAAGGCCCTTCCCCACCCCCCGAAACCCGGGCCTGATTACTTCCAGAGTTGGAGAGACAACTTAGCAGGGCTCTTGTTTCTTGCCGATGTACCTTATTAGTAGCACCTGGCATCATAACCCGCTAATGGGAACCAGCGCTCTCCTCCTGCGTGGCCAGTGACAAGTAGCCTTGTCAGCCGGAGCTTGCCGTGCGAGGAAGTTCCTATTAGCTTTATGGTCAGGAGAACTTGTCCTGTTCAGGAAATGAATGTTGCCGCTAAAGGTCCGCAGCCCTGACCCTGGCGGCATAACCTGTGCGGGCCGGGGAGACCCCGCTCAGGATGCTTGGGATTTCAGCCCCTCTCTGGTTCTTGTCATATGTAAAGAGGGAATCACTGTGGTATGTTGCAGCCTTGAACTTTTGATTTATTCAGTGAGGGCAACTTAACCGTTTCCATGCCTGGATGGCTGTGTGGTGACGGAGCTGAGTGTGTGTGCCTAGATGTGTGCCTGGGGTCTGGGGGGTGGAGGAGAGACCCCCACACGCGCACAGGGGTTGTCTCTGGGACGTGCGATTTCAGGGGATGGTTGTCTGCTTGCTTTTGCATCCCCGCAGTGTCAGAATTTTCTGGAGTGGTTGCTGGCTGTGGCATGGTGGGAAACTGGTTGAACCTGGGTTTGAATTCATCCTCTGCCTCCTAGAAGCTCTGTGGCTCTGGCAAGATACCGATCCACCCGCTTCCTCTTCTGAGAGAGGAAGTTAGTAACATCAACTTCACAGTGTTGCCATGATATTGTTCGTAGGATGGTGCATACAGAGTATAGGACCCAGTCCAGGGTCAGGCACGTGCTATGGTCTCAGCTTATAATGTTTGAAGGGAGGTGCATGTTTCTTTGTTTCTCATTGTAAACTTGTTTTAAAAAATTGAAAAGAATGGCATAGTCTTTTTTTCCGTTTCTATTGAGGCCATTTTTTCCTCATCATAGCCTTAGAATCATTAAAGAGAAGCTACTTCTTCTTCTTCCTCTTCTTTTTTTTTTTTCTGGGCCTGGGAGTAATGTTTCTAAATGTGATTTTTTGCAGAGAACAGTAAGTAGTGTTTGACCTCATTCTTGAGGGAAACTTTCACCTGACTCTTTGAGATGTTTGTGACTTGTCTGGCAAATGGATGCCTTACTTTTGCTGCTGTTGCAGCTGCCGCCGTTTTAAAGGCCCCTGGTGACAGAGGAGTGAACTGCACTTTCGGGCGAAGCACACGGAGTCTTGCCCCAAAAGATGGGCCTGGGGGCAGGCAGGGGTCGGTCGGAGATGATGCTTCCTTCCGGAACTTTAAAACGAATCTGTCCATCTGTCTCTAGCATTTATGGCATCGTTGACAGTAGTTCAAGGAGAAATAAAAAGAAGTTCTTATCTGATTGCGGAGTTGGGTGCAAAGAGAAAGGACAGGAGCGGTCAGCGAGTCGAGCTGCTGGACCTGGAGTTTTGGAGAATGGGACACTGGTCCCTTGCTGGGTGCACACACTTGGGGGAGGCAAGTTCTCACCTCCATTCAGCCCTCTTTTCCCTCTACATGAAAAGCTGCGCCTGTCTCAAATAAATAGCAGCTCTTGCTCCTCTTGGAGCCGATGAAAGCTGCTTCGAAGGCGTTCGTAGAGTAGGGATGGGAAGTGCTCAATGCGAAAGCTGAATCGTGACAGTTGTCCCCTGGATGCTCTGCTAAATTAAGGCTCTGCTAACATTTGTGAGTCTCCCCCCCTGCATACCCCCACCCCCGTCCCCTCAGCAGAAGGGATAAGGATGGTACCTAAAAACAATGTGAAGCGGCTGCTAAATCGAGTGACTCTAAAAACATTTTTCTTTCCTTGAAGTTGAGTGTGGAAAACCAGGGCCGGACTCGTGAGTGTCGCAGCCCCATTTAGGGCCCGTGTGCCTGGCCCCTTTCCTCCATTTCTAGCACAATGGTTTTCATTGCTACCTCTCCCCCTCCTTCCCCCCTTCATAATTATCCACTATTTTACTTTTTGTGTCCTGACAGCTACAAGAGGGGTTTTTGTTTTTTGAGCCGAGTAGCTGCTAAATATTCCCCAGCAGCCAATTCAGTGGGGTGGGGGTGGGGGGTGGGGCGGAGGGAATAGGCCAAACCTTGGCATCCCTTGCTGCAAAAGTGAAAAATATTTCTGTTTGCAGTTAATTTTAGTGGCAAGCAGATCATGTTAACTGGATGTAATTGCTTCCAGATATGGCCGAGGGTTTTGTGTGTTGAGATGAAGGGTCTGGTAAGTGCTTACTTCCTGTGTAAATTAGCCTATTCCATTCAGTCTTTCATTCTGGCCAGCCCTGGATTCTGTCATTCTCCCGTTTTTCCCCCCTCCCCAGCCTGCAGCCTGGTGTGAGAAGCAGCTTGCTCTGTCCTTCCAAGGGTAATTCTTTTGTCACTTGGAGCTGCTCACCTCTTGATGTGAGTTTGCCCTTAAAATACTGAGAAGAGTTTGAAGACATGCCACCTGGACCTGTTTGTCTCCACGCAAAGGCAGATCGGCAGAGCCCAGGAGCAGGTATCATCGCCCGGTCACGTGGATTGTGTCTCGGAGCCCAGAACTCCTGGTTCTCTGTGGATTTTTTCCCTCCCGCCCTCTGACCCCGACTCCCACCTTGGAAAATACCTTTTTCTGTCTTTCTGAACAAAGTACACGCTAGTTGGTCTGAAATCCCAGAAAAACGAAATGGCTGTTGCGAGGAGGAGAAGCTTGTGGTCACAGAAAGGAGTTATATTAGTCAGACACGAAGCCACCGCTCTTCTTTGCAAAGCGGGTTAGACCGACACACACACGTGCCCCTCCGTGCAAGAAAGAGAGAGGAAAAATCACCCGGAGAATCTTCTCCAAGTTGCTGCGGGTTTGCAGGGTTGGAACCAAGGAAAACGGTTAAGATTGATGTTCTCCTAAATTCCGATTTTGTCCTGTGGCCAGTCCCACATTCTTAGTGCTATTTGCATAAGAGGTTGCTGTTTATCTTCCTGTATCAACTCCACTGATAACCCCTGTGGTCTGTTTAACAGTCTATGAGGAGTAGATTACTTGATAAATGCCAGTTTTTCCAATATGCAAAGATAAACTGTTGGGGTCAGGGTGAGGGGTAGTGTGTTAGGAGGGAGGGACCAGGTTGGGGAGGCAGGAGGACCCTCTTTCAGACCGGGGTGATGTCTGGAAGCACCTGATGGCAGAAAACAGGTAGCTTGTAAAACACAGCAGCTGCATTTGTCACGCAGTTTATCAGCTTCTGCCCTCACCTACTTTTCTCCTCCTTCACGTGGACGTGCCGAGTCTCTGGGAACATTGTGTTGAGTGGGAAAGTGTGTGGGTAATCTCTGCTTCTTTAGTTCCTATCTTTTCCTCCCTCAACCCTCTCTCACTCCCACAACTTTTTGGCTGGTAAGTAACTTGTGCTCGCTAAAAATGTGTAAATCTGAAATCCTAAATGGGTGGACCTCACCACCTGCCGTGAATTTGCTTTTTCAAGCAGAGTGCCCCATTCTGGAAGAGGCTGGGTGAAAACTTCTGACCCCATCACCTAGTCAATAAGCTGTCTGAGAATCAAACAAAAAGAGTTTGGACTGGCTGCTAAAGCGAGGAACCCAACTGATAGCTTTGTTTTGATGTCCTTGTAATGTTTGCAGATCATGGAGGGTGCTATTTAGAGCAGGGGGTATCTCCTGGGACAGGCTTGCTGGGAAGTTGGAGCAGCCAGCACAAAGTCCGTGAGATGCTGAAGATAGGAAAGGTGGCCCAGGAATTGGGGGGTGGGGGACGGTTCCTCAAGGAAGAGGCTTTCTGGGAGGTGGTGGGGGGGGGCCTGTTTTCTGGGGCTGTAGAGTGCTGAGAAGAACACCAGCTTTAGAGGGAGGCATCCTGAGTGAAAACTGAGGTTCCAGAATTTGTTGTGTGCCTTGGACAACTTACTTAGCCTTTCTGAGCCGCTGTTTCCTTGCTCTGTAAGAAATTAGGTGCCTGTGTGGATAAAATATGTGTGAAGTGCATAGGACAGCAAAGGTACTTTGTAAACAGGCACTATTAAGCTATAGAACTAGGCGCTTAGGAGCCTGCTGTTTTGGCCCAGAGGAGAAAGTGTGGAAGGAACCAGTGAACTCTTTTGGGCACTGTGAAATTGATGACAGTACTAACCCTGTGCTAGCAGCCGGCAGATGAAATAATAGGTGAATAATGTAAGTACCCTGTGCATATAAAGGTGTCCATTTGTGAAGTGCTACTGCTGTTCTAAAGACGCCTGCTTAGCTAATAAGTGATCACTTAATCCTGCGATGTGGCCACGGCCCCACACATTTCGGAAACCTTTCCGAATCCTTTCCGAAGTCTGTGCCACATTCTTTTGCTTCGTCCTTTGAGAGGGTAGATTTGACTTTTGGAGATGGTCAAAATAATTCCGTGAGCCATCTGGTGAATATAGTGAGTGATGACATTGGGTGACTGTGTGACTCTGAAGGTGGCTTCTGGAAAGAATGTGTAGGGAGGGCTTGTCAGCTCAGCCCCGGGGTGAATGTTGGCCTCGATTCTTAGGTGGGAGGTGGACCAGGCCCAGGGGCTGGTGATTTCCAGCCGCTGGGGCTGGAAGGAGTTGCTGACACTGATTGCCTGGGCCTGGGGCAGACTCCTCTTATTGCTGCAATGTTTTTGCATTTGTGGTTTAGCCTCCTGGGAATTTGGGGTCCTGAGAGGCACTTCTATCATTAAGAAATGTAGACCACCACAGTAGATGTAGTTTGGGGTCAGAAGGAATGGATTGAGTTCTGACATACAGACTCTTAAGGGAGTAGGCATGGAGGCCTGAGTTTGAATCCTGCCTCTGTCTCTTGGGAAGGCTGTAGAAGGTTCAAGGAGCTCGTGTGTTAAAATCCTAGCCTGGGGGCCGGTCCGGTGGCGCAGCAGTTATGTTCGCATGTTCCGCTTCTCGGCGGCTGGGGGTTCACTGGTTCAGATCCCGGGTGTGGACATGGCACCGCTTACCAAAAGCCATGCTGTGGTAGGCGTCCCACATATAAAGTAGAGGAAGATGGGCATGGATGTTAGCTCAGGGCCAGTCTTCCTCAGCAAAAAGAGGAGGATTGGCAGTAGTTAGCTCAGGGCTAATCTTCCTCCAAAAAAAAAAAAAAAATCCTAGCCGGGCACCTGGCACTCCTCAGTGTATATTGGTCCCCTTTTCTAACGACCTTACTTGTCCGGAACACCTGGAAAGAGAAGGAATGAATGTTTGCCTTCTTCTCCATGGGAACCACCACTGGGCATCCGTCGAGCTCAGATTCACCTTGGGATTGTCCGTCAGACCTGGATCTTTTGTGACCTGGCTGTGCAGAGGCCCAGGGCTCAGTCGCTCCGTCTCTTTCTGCGTTATTTATAGTAAGCCATATTAGAACAGAGTGTTAAAGAGGAAGGATGAGTCACTCCATTGAAACCATTGATGACATAAATAAAAGCAAAATGCTTACTCTGTGTTTTGCACAGTATTTAAGGCCAGGTTGTGCTAATTTGAATGCTCTCAAACTGGATCTGTGAAAGTACACACATGTGGGAAAAAATTCAGGTTTAACTAGAGAGAAGTGATTTATTGAAAATCCATTTCAGTATCTCCTTTCTCTCTTTTGTTTATTTTAGATCCATATTCAAATCATGGTTGTCATCCTTCCTCACGAGGGGGACTGACTGGCTGATTCACCAGCTCAGGTTTGTTTATTTCTTTTTGGAGGGTTGAGGACTAGTGCAAAGAGGGAATCTCAGTGCCCTTGTCCTCATCCTTCTTCTGGCCACCTGTTGAGGAAGGCATTCATGCTCTCCACCCGCTTTGCAGGTGTGGGTTCTCAGGGTGGAAGCGTCCCTAAAATTGTTTATTTCAGCGTACTCATTTAGGGCAGAACAAGTGGAGGTCCAGAGAGGCTCTGTGATTTTCCCAAGGTCACACAGCAAGCTGGTGGCAAAAATCAGGACTAGAACCCATGTCTCTCGTTTGCTGCCTACTTTAATTCCTCCTTCACAAACTTGCGTGTGACTACCCAGGTCTGCTCCTCTCTTCCACCCAGGGGGAGGTAAGAATGGAATCTGACTTGAGAGCAGTTTCTAATCTTTGGCTATGAGGGGTGCTGGCTGGATTTTTGGCATGGTGACTTGCTTCTTGGGGTACTCATTAACCTCTCTGCTGCTGAGCCTGATTAGACTAATGTACGCTGAGTCCTTTAGATTTACAGGTGATGTACTGTGTTCGGGGTTTTAAGATACAAAGATTAGTAAGACATGGGACTGGCTCTTGAAGAGCTTATAATTTGAGCAGAGGAGTTAAAATACTTAAAATGTGTATGTTGATAACTATGATAGAAAGTAGAAAATGGAAAGATGATGGTAGACAGAAAAGCACAAGGAAATTCAGAGACGAAGTGCCTTCTACCTGGAGGATTCATTTTTAGTTAAAAAAATTGGTGAACACTCACTGTGTGCTGGACACGGGGAGGGCCTGGGGATTCAGTGGTGGGCGAGATGACAGAGCCTCTGCGCATCTGGGCTTTCCTGATTGGGGAGAGAGAGTTGGCTAGCAAGCCTATGAAAAACGGTGAAAGTGCGATTTGACAAGTGCTAGGATCCCGGAGGAAGTAACTTCCTTTGGCTGGAGTGATTCATATGGAATAGTGGGTTGGGGTCAGATGGAGGTGCCGTACATGCCTGGCCAGGGAGGAGAGGAGGCAGCATGGAGGAGTGGCGAGAACTCGGCCGGACCTGAGTGCTGACTCTCCTGCTGCCCCTTGCGAACTGGATGATCTTGGCCACACGCCTGAGGCACTGTGGACCATGCTTTCCTCATCCCTAAAGTGGGGTTATTGTGTGGGATATCGTGTGGGATAGCCTGAGGATTTCAGATAATGCATCTAACACATCCTGTGCTGTGCCTGTAACAAGGTAGTTGCTCAATAAACGTAACAGCCGTTCATCTTTGGACTTTATTCTGGGGCATTCGGGAGCCTTGGAAGGTGTTTGAGAAGGACGGTGACATGATCAGAGCTCTCCACATTGATATGGTCCACTAACCATATCCCGCTGCCCCCAGCTCCTCCTCTACCTTCCAGAGTCAGTGTGAGAAGGAGTCTCGAGAGTGACCGTCAGCCCCTCTTCTTGTGTCTTCTACCTGGCGCTCCACCAAGATTTGAGGAAGTGACACGAAATGGACCCTTGCCACCTCTGCTCGTTGGCTGGAGGGTCTTGGAGAGGGAGGTGGACTGGGGACGGGGGCTTCAGCTGTCAGGATCAAAGGAAGTGACGCTATGAAGCTGGCCAGCCGGACTGTTACCCGTCTCTCTGCCTCTCTTTTAATAGAAACCCGAGCGTCTGAATTCAGGCTAACCGTCCCGTACCCCCTTGCTCGCCTGATAGCAGGCGGATAGGCGGCTATCTGGCCCAGGCCAGTCTCGGCTGTGGTTGTAGCACTACGCAATGTCTGCAAACCGACAGTGGCACGGGGAGATAAGGCGGCGTTGTGTAACGAGGGGCATGGTCTGTTTGCCCGGGTGGCTCCTGGCCCCTGGTTAACTGCTAACCTCAACGGAGCCGCGGGCCCGTGCTTGGAAAGGCCGTTCTGGGGCCCCTCGCTGGTTCCACTGATGCCTTTCTGTGGTTGGATAAAGGAAGCTCATGTAGGCCGCCCACAGCACAGACCTGGGCTTGGGCTGTGGCTGTTAGGTTGTTTTGTTTTTCTCTTTTCTTTGTCTGTCTTAAAAAAAGAGAAGCTGAAAGGGGGACAGTCTTCCTTGGCACCTACCACCCATAACCCAAAACAAGGTAAACAGTTCCTCAGCTAAGGTAAAGTTGACAGGTGGTAGAGACCACCCCCTTCCCTGCCTGACACTCACTGGGACCCAGAGGCCAGCTTTAAGAAATTGCTTTTGGGGACTCTGGGTCCTGAGTAGAGACTCCTGTCCTGGAACCTCAGGACCATGCTAGCTTTCCCTGATGTCCCAGTGGCTGGGTTCAGGGAGCAGAGGCAGTTGATAGACAGGACTTGGTTTACCTTCTTCCTTCCATCTTCCCCCGATGCTCACTACCTTTCAGGATGAAGAGGTGAGTCCCAGTGCTGGGCCCCCTGCCCTTTTAGGGGCCACAGTACCCTGGCTTCTGCTGTTGCCCTCTTGTGATGGGCCATGGGCTGGAAAGGACTTTCGTGGCCAGATCCTGTTCTGAGGCTCGCATGTGCTCCGTGCCTCCTAGCCTCTCCTTGGACCAGGAGAGGGATGTTACTGTTCACTGAGCAGCTAATTCCATTTCTAGAAAGTTCTTAATGCCCCCCACTAATTCTGCTCTCTAGAATCCCAGAGACACTGGGCCCTAGCCTTTGAGATATTCTTACCTATTTAGGCAGTGGTTTCCCCTACACCATGATTTCAGTCCCTCTTGCCGTTCCAATAGCCCTCCTTTAGATACTTCCAGATTTGTAAATTTTTTTTTTTTTATGAAGAAGATTAGCCCTGAGCTAACTGCTGCCAATCCTCCTCTTTTTGCTGAGGAAGACTGGCCCTGAGCTAACATCCATGCCCGTCTTCCTCTACTTCATATGTGGGACGCCTACCACAGCATGGCTTGCCAAGCAGTGCCATGTCCGCACCTGAGATCTGAACCGGTGAACCCTGGGCCTCCAAGAAGTGGAACGTGCGAACTTAACCGCTGCGCCACCGGACTGGCCCCAGATTTGTAAATTTTATATCACTGTTTGATCTGATCACATCAGGGTGATTATATGCGGTGACATAACCACGTGGGTTTGACCAATCTGGAGAAGAACCAGACTCTCACCTCTACTGTTTAAGATGTTATATTTCTGTTAATATGTCTTCTGAATGTCTCCCTTCTATTGTTTTCGTTGCGTGCTCTGAGGTTATTTCCCTTGTTCTTGGCTGTCTGATTGTTCCCAGAGATTGTAGTGATTTTGGGGGGGAGGAGGGAAGTGGAGGGTGACAAGAAGCAGGAGTTGGGTGGCAGATGGTCCTTCTTTGGATATTAGCTTGAATGGATGGTCATTTGCAGGCTTGGAGGTTGCTCCCTGCCTGCTGCG
This sequence comes from Equus quagga, assembly GCF_021613505.1. Taxonomy (NCBI): domain Eukaryota; kingdom Metazoa; phylum Chordata; class Mammalia; order Perissodactyla; family Equidae; genus Equus; species Equus quagga. The sequence goes on from NC_060280.1 coordinate 62,392,933, forward strand.
GGGGCCTGGCTCAGGGATGGTCAGGGGAGGGAAGGTGGTGAGTTAAAAGATTCGGAGGCGGTAGCTTATATTGATTTTAGCTTATCTGACCCTTTAGCTTGAGGCTGCTCTTCCTTCAAAGTGTCTAACTAGCTGTAACTTAAAGCAACAGAAAAATGTATATCATCCCTTTCTTTGCATTAATTAGGGCTGGGAGATTCATTATTTAGAAGGATAAGAGCTCCTTAGGAGGGAGGTTTTTGAACTCGTCTAGAGATCTGTGGCCAGACTGCGTGAGTCCCAAGTAGCAGGTGGTGGCAGGGGCTTGATGAGAGGTGAGTGGTGGAAAGGAGTGATGCCAGGGTCAGGAAGGTGAGGCAGGGGAGCTTCACACAGAGCCCTGTGCAGCCAAGCCCGGATCCACTGCCTTTCTCCAAGAGGGGCCCCAAGTGAGCAAGCCTGGGAGCAGACTTCCTCACCCTGGATCTTCCGGGAATGTTGCTTTCTGGGTTTAAAATACAATGTTTAGATTAACAGCTGCTCAGACATCGGGTCTGGTTAACCAAGGGTTAAGTCCTACATCCCCTTTAGTCATAAAGCCAGTTACAGATCTGCCTACCATGGAGCCATGTGCCTTCCTGCCTCGGTAAGTGGAGTCTAGACGACCTACCGGAATGATCCGTGAGTGAGAACTATTGTCCGAATTCCAAAACCCTTCCATGAAGATCTCTGCGCTGAAGCTGTGGAGGTGTCGGCAGATGAACAGAGTGTGTAGTGGTGACACTGCCCCCCGCCCCCGCCCCAGAATTCTTCAGAAGTTATGTTTTGGATGAAACCTCTGATTACAGGCTTTTTTATTTGCTGGTTTATTCTAGAATGGAGGCTGTGGTCCACAGTGAACAGTGCATTTTTCATCCCAACCCAGGGCATACACAAACATACCTCAAACCAAAGGGTCAGCGAAACTCTCTTTATCTTTACTATATGCTGTGGACTCTGATATTTTCTCTTGTGTTCTCTCTCTCCTATTCCATTTAAAAATGTTAATCAGGACCCTCTAATGGATTTACCACCTGTAGTTTGAAGAACATCTCAATACAGTGAGGACTTAGCTATCAGTATTCAATTAAAAAAATATGTATTGAGCACCTGCTGTGTACTAGCTGCTTGCAAAGTGCTATGGGGTAGTGCTGAGATATTAATAAATTCCCTTAAGAGCACACAGTGAACAGAAATGATAGCCATATATGTATATGACTGTGTATGTCTGTGTGTCAGACTGTGTGCTCAGTTATTACATAAGTGAGGTACTAGGTGAGCAGAGGAGAGGAGCTGAACGATTCTTAGTGAAGCTTCAGGTAGACTTCCTGGAGGAAGTGGCATTTAGCTAGTCCTTGGAGGATGGCTAGGCTTTGGACAAATGGAGATAGGAGCCGTCATTTCTAGCTAGGAGTTGAGCAAATGTGTGGCAATGTATGAGTGGGGGCGGGGGGCCCATACACAGGTGTTGGTGTTGGGGGATGGGCGTGGGATGGGATGGGAGGAGAGCAAGCAAAAGTGGATTGGGGCCAGGTCATGGAACACTTTGAATGCTAGAGCAGTTCTGGGCATCTGCAAGGCTGAGTTGGTTGGAGGTTGCATAACTGAGATTTAGTAGAAGACAAACCTGGAGGAGGTGAGGCCATGCCAGACCCCTCTGTTGTCATCCAGCCGTCTCTGAGTGTGTGGGGCTGGGGGTGGGGATGGTGTCTGAGCTTTGCAGGCAGCCTGGGTTGGGTGCTTGCTCTTTTTCTGAAGTTCCTTCCCATCCTAACTCCTGCTCCCAGTCCACACCCCACTTTGGGGGAGAGAACCACCTTGTGGAGCCCCGTGGCCAGCGACATGGAATGCGGACACATTAGACTTGGTGCACACCTGTCCTTTTTCACATTCCCGCTCTCTCCTTTGCAAACATCACACAGCAGTGCAAACTCAGCCTGGGCCTCCGAGAAGTCAGGGCACTTACAGGAGAGCAGATTTGGAATGAAAGTGCTTTTGTTTTTGGCATTCACTACTCCCCCCGCTTGACACCCCCGCCCCCCTGGATGGTCCTTCCCTTAGGAATAATAAGGGAATAGGTCCTTCTCCTGGTCTCCTGTCCCATCCAGCCTTCAAGCCCTACTCACATGAGGCCTCTTTGGCAAGCGTCGTCTCCCTGTCTCGGCCCTCTGGCTTCCTCCTCATTTGTCTGCGGCAGCATTTCTAGTGCCCACCATTTGATTATGAGCTCTGTTGCCTTAGTATTAAACTGCTTGAGCCTCTGGTCGCCCCACCTACAACGTGGGTTCTCTGAGGATAGCCATCGTGGTTTATCCATCCGTTTGCTCTCCCTACACTGCCTGCCACCATGCTGCACACGTCGTAAGTCCCTGGTAAGTCATAGCTAATTGAGCATTCACTGGGCGCTAAGCACTTCACTTGCCTTAACGCATTTCATCCTCACAACCACCCATGAGGTGGGTACTATTTCGAGGAATCCTTGGGTGCTTACAGATTTATTCTCCCCAACTTTGGATTTTAGTCCCATTTGCCCCAAGGAGTTCTGCAGTCCGTTGCCATCTGCTTTCATCAAGGTAACTATGTTGACGCAGTTCTTTCAAAGGTTGCTCGTGACCTCCTAATTCTCAAAAGCAGTCTGCCCTCCTGGACTCTAGCATTGCTCCCTTGCCCCCCTTCCCCGGTAGTTCCTAAAACTCCCTCCCTAGAGGCTGTGTGGACTGTACACGGAGCACTGTGGGATCTGTGTTTGAATCCCATTGCCTCTTTCTGAGTGTGCAACACTTTGGCCCCCATAGTCTGTTTCTTCATCTGCAAAATGCTGGTCGTTTGTCCTCTTCACAGGGACGGTGGTGGCTTGTCAGTGTGTCAGTTGATGCTGAATGTGACCCACTCACCCCATAAATGTAGGTGTTTTTTAAGAAGATGTCCTTGCCATTTCTCCTCTTTCTCTCCAGTGTCTTTCTCAGCAGTCTCATGGTTTCCGTGATCACTGCTTTGTGGATGACTTCCACATCTCTATCTCGAGGGTTTTTTGGTCTTTCTTGTGTTGCACACATTCCTTTCCAGCTGGCTGCTGGGCACAACAGTTCTGCCAGAAACTAGAACTTGGTGTGCGTTGAGCTGAGGTCAACACAGTTCCTCTAGAATCTTCCCCTTTTGTGTCCTCACGTTCTGCCAGAGGCTCTGCCTTCTTCTCCTACCTTGGTGTCATCTGCGGCCCCTGCCTTTCCTTTGCCTTCCCTGTCTGTCATTTGCCTCTCCAGCCCTATCTCCCCACTCTCACTTAACCCGGTGATGGTTATCCTGGTCTCCTCCCCAGCCTTCCTGCCGTGGCCCCGACAGTGGCTTATCACCACATCCTCCTGAAGCAGAGCTCCACATTGCCTCCCTGCTCTGAAGCCCGCACTGGCTCTCTATTACCTATTCTAGAGGCTCAACTAGAAAATTCTTAGCTTGGTGTTCCAAACCATTGAGGATACTAGATTCTAGGCACGTTTCTGCTCTTTCTTCCTTTCTCAGCACAGGCCATGAGCTGTACACCGCTCAAGGGCAGGGACCATCTTTTTCGTGTCTGTGTCACAACCTTTTAGTCCGTCATCCAGCATATGACAGCTCGGTATGTGTTGCTGTTGAATCGAACTCCCATTCTTTCCTTCACTTGCCGTCTCCATCTCCATCTCCGCTCATCACCACAGGGCCAGGGCTTTCAAGCTCATGCAGAAATGCTCTCTCCTTCTCAGGGCCTTTCTTGAAGCATTCCTCCCCTTTGCTTCCAATCAGAAGTAACATGGCCCTCCTTGGAACTCCCATGCCCAAAGAGGTATAGGTAAAGCTTGATCTTTTATAATCGCTACTTCTGTTCATTTATTCCCAAGAAACCTTAAGTTTTTGGGGTAGGATCTGCGTCCTATTTAGTTACATAGCCATCCCTTCTCCACTGCTTCCTCTGCAGAGTCCAGCGAGGTACCCTGGACATCACAGGTGTGCTCTAAATTGTTGGCTTAATGAATTGGAGGTTGTCTGATGGATGGCGGTGTTCCTGTGAAGCAGGGGTGGGCTGAGCTTTCTGAAAACCTGCCATGTGGTACTCATGGGGTAACCCCCAGGGCACAGCTGGTAGTAAGGGGGCCCAGAAAGCAGACCCAGGCTCGGGTATTGTCAAAGCAGAACCATCTTCGCTTTGGAGCTTTTTCTTTTTCTGTCTTTTTTTTTGATCAGTGGAAAATTTGTCTTAATTGGCATCTTTATTATGGCAGGAATAAGCCAGGCAGGAGTGAAGGGCGGGGGTGTATGAATGCTGTGTGAAGGGAGGTGGCCAGGGGCCTGCACACACAATGCGGTATTGTGCAGGCACAGGTATTAATGTTCTACAGCCTGTGTTTACCCGCCAGGTGACAACGAGCAGGCTACCCAAGGCCAAGGACCACGAGCCCAGCAACTGGATTTTCCTTCCCCTTTCCTTGCTCTCCAGCACCCCCACCCAGCACCCCCACCCAGCACCCCCACCTGACTGGGCCACATCCCGCTGAGATACAGTCCTTGAGGAGAAGCCACCAGGGAGAGCTTTGCTGGGAGGGGCAGGGCTCAAAGGGTAAGCGTTCTCTGGTTCCACAGTCAGGGTTTTCCTGTGGATTAAGGGAACCTACGAGGAGCGGCTCCCGAGGGCAAGGATGTCTCATTTGCACCTACTCGCTTGGTTAGTGCGGTTACTACACCACTGTATTTATTTCCATGCCATCTCTTCAGGATAATTGAGAGCCCTTTGCGGGCAGGGACTGTGGCTTTTTCTTTCCTTTATCCCAGTGCCCAACCTGGCAGGTAACACAGGGTGATGAACCATGATGTGCTCCATGGGTTGAATTGTAGATGGTGCCTCTGATCCCCAAGACCCAGAGAGAGGATCTGCTCTCTCTAGGCTCCCAGACATCTTCCACTATCAACTTGGGGCTTGGATGGGAGCAGACAGAGCTCTAACCAGAGTTAGCTGGTGGGGAGGCAGAGGGGATGATGATTTGACTACAGTCCTAAAGGACCCACTGGGGACCCATCCTTTTGCATCCATGCTCACCAAAGTACTGTGTGTTCTCCGCAGGGTGCGTGAATCTGGTACAGGTATGTGCTGGATCTGGAGATGAGAGGGGTAGGGAGGCTGGGCTGCTCCTCCCCCTTTCTCTCCTTTCGACTTTGCAGGTAAATCCCAAGGTGTTTGCAGTATAAAGGTTCAGGGGTTTTATAGACATCCAGATGGCAGGTGCGGGTCTGTAACTCCTCTTGGGGCCTCCCTGGGGCGGCCAGCCAGGCTCAGGGCAGGAAGTGGCTAATTCTGGGTCACTTGGCTGCTCTTGTTTGCTGCTGAGATTGTTCCTATAATCAAGATCTTAGGTCTGGAAGGGACATTAGGAGGTTATCTAGTTCAGCTCACAGCTTTCAGGCAAGAAAAGTGGCACTATTCTTCTCGTGCCCATTTCGTGGGCAAGTAACCGATGCCCAGAGTGACAGGGTGCTGCCTCCAAGTCATCAAATGCTCCCTGTGCTCTTCTTGTCCCTCAGGTATCTGAGGCCTGAGAGGGTCAGGAAGAACATTCTTGCTTTTTTGCTAGGGGCCTAATGCAGGGAGGGTGGCATGAAGACGGGATGGTTTCTTGAGCCTTTGGGTTTCTCTGTGTTGAAGGCTTGCCTGGCTGGCCGTGGGAAGCTGTTAGTGGCTTGGGAAGCAAAGTAGGGATGCCTGGCCTAGCCGGAGAGTTCCTGGGCTCCCCTCCACCAGCCCCACATCACAGAAACACCTGGACTTCCTGGTGGTGAGAAGATAGTTTAGGAGGGCCTGTGCAGCTGAGGCCTCGTCTGGGGCTCGTCTGAGGTCTGTGTAAGAACTTCCCAATCTGTGACTTAGAGACCCAGCCTTCTTGTCCCTCAATCCTGGGAAACTCATTTTAAAACTTAAAAAAAAGGACTTCATTCTCTTCGATGCGATGTGGGCTGGCCCTGGGCTGTCCTTGAGAGAGGTCCAGACCCCTTCGGCTTTCCCGGCCAGGATACGGTGTGTGCCCTGTGGCTGCCGTGCCCTTTTCCCAAGATACTAATATCCCACCCAACCTCTCAGACTGTTTCTGCGCATTGTCTCTGTAGCATTATATGTTTGTGGGAAATTTAAGAAAAATGTCTATGGCCTTGTTGTTTCTGCTTATTTGTTTTCTCATCCAAGTTTCCCATTTCGTCCTGCCCCGACCCGTGCCCTGCCCTAAGGTGGTGTTAGTGAAAGTCACAGTGTAGTGGGGGATCACAGGGCCATCCGTCCTCCTCCCTGCCTGTGGAGAGGACAGACAATGGACATTTCATAAAGACCCTTTCACCATATTCTCATGTCTTTCCCTGCCACCCCTAAGTCCAACTGAAGAGCTGATGCACATGGACTCTCAACCCCCAGCCCTGTGTGCAAACAGCTATAAATGCCAGGGCTAAGTGGTTATGGTGGGTGGCTGAGTGGCCCCGGGGGGTTTGGCCTGTGTTTTCTCTACATATGTGAGTGTAGTTGCTACTTTTGCACCACTTTGTGCCTTTCTTCTTTCCCTCCATCCCATCTTTCCTTCCTTTTTTTGTAAAGTGTGTGACTACCCCTAGTGTGATTTTGTCCCTATCTGCTTCTCCAGCCTGCTGGGACAGTGTCCTGTGGCCGTGATCAAGGGTGACTCCAGTCTCTCAGCCCACTCTCCTTCTCCTTGTCTTTGTCCAGTTGGCTGGACAAAGAGAACAAAACCAAGTGGCCGCCCCTCCCCCTCTCCTAACCCAGTCCAGCCATGGTGTTCTGAGATGGTTTTCCTGCAGCCGTTTAAACATGTGCTTAAATGCTTACAAGTCCCGAAGCTGACCAGACCTTCCTCATGGACACCCCTAAACCAGCCCGGACCTCATCCTTTTGTCTTCCTGCCCTGTGATGCCCCGTGGGCGCAGGGCGGTGGGGCTGAGCAGAGTGTCCGAAGCCGTGTGGACCAGGAGCTCCGTTACAGTAGAGGAGAAGGAGGTCCGAGGCTGGAGGGGCAGGTCAGCCAGGCCTCTTTTATTTACAGTACTCTCTTTCACGGCCCCAGTGAAACAGGAGCCCCGAGAGGCTCAGTGAAAGGGTACTGTGTTTGTGCATTCAGGCCTTCCAGGACTTGCTACAAAAGGTGGGGGCACCCGGAGCACTGAAGGGGCTTTTTGTCACTGGCAGTTTGGCTTGGGGTGGGAGAGAGGGCGAGAGGGCAGGGCTGCTGCTGGCATTGTGGGCATGTGTGTGTTGAGAGAGCTCTGAGCTGCTCCTTGAAACTAATTTTGTGATCTGGGCCAGGGGGAGGCATGCTGTCTTGATCCTCTTATTCTGTTGGAACAAATGATTCCTTTCTCACTAGTGTTTCTCCTGATGGCCCTGTCGTCCTCACATGAACTATGGTGGGGGGTAAAGAGGAGAGGGACCCCCCTCTCCTCCCCTCACTCTCCTCTCTCCAAAGAGCAGATTCATGGACAGTGATCAACTTCTGTGCGTTCTTTGATCCTTGGAGCTGCCATTCCCTGATTCCTCCTCTCGCCATGATATCTCCTTGAGCCTTAGTTTGCCCATCTCTAAAATGGTCAGAGCAGTGGCACGTACCTAATGTATGGGATCGTTGTAGGATGAGGTCAGATGACACGTGGGGTTGGCTTGCACAGTGTTCATTCCTTTCACGCTGACCAGGCCACAGTCTCTTTATGAGCCTGAGGAGCCAAATTGAGGACCCCATTTTGTAGTGCCCCCAGTCTTCATTCTACCCATCCCTGGATCTTGGGGTTCTTCATACTGGTCACCCTCTGGTCTGCATTATGTGTTAAAGGGACGAGAAGGTTTCTAGAACAACATTCAAAGGATTAAAGTTTGAGGCTGTAGGATTATGAAAACACACATATACCATACCACACCCCAAAACTGCCCTTTAAAAGAAGATAAAAGACCAGCAGGGCCTGCCCTACATGGGTGAATTCTGACAGGCCCGACAGTGCATTCTTCACCGATCGACCTGCTCTGACTTCCAGTAGCTAAGTCCAGATGGGTGTTGAAGCCTCAAGTGTTTCTGCCTTTGCCCTTTCATTATATCTTTGAGACCATATTTTCAAGACCAAAAATCAGGGCCATAAGAGTAACCGTGGCACAGGCTGGTTAAATTCAAGCCTATGCTGGAGAGCGTTGGGCCATTTGGAAGTGCTGGGTGGTCCGTGCTGTGGGGACGTGAACAGCTCATGGGTGGGAGTTACTGTCCCCCAGCTACAGAGGGGCCGGTCTTCCTTTCAGCCTTTTGTTCTTTGGCCCCCCTTTCTTCCTCCCCTATACTTACCACCACTGCTACTTCCAACGGGGCAGCCCCCTCTCTTGTCCTTGCCCATCTTCCAGAGAGGCAGATAGTAAACAGCGGGACAAGTAGAAGAAAAAGGACACCTGGAAGGAGATGAGTGAAAGGCCTGATAATGGTGGAGCATTGGCTTGAAATGTAGAATTAGAAAGAGCCTCAGAAAATGTCTTTACCTTGTACTCATCCCTCAGGCCATTTCTGTGTCCTGTTCCAGCAGCTGGAAGCAGCCAGAGCCCATAAAAAGATTGGAAAGACACAGTGAAGGAAGTTTTCCCTTTACACAGTACAGATTTCTCTGCTGTCTGGTTTCTCTGAAGAACTAGTCTGTAAGAAAAATGGGGAGCCTTATTTCTACTGCTTAACCCATGTCATTTTCTAGAGGGTTTACAGAAAAGACATCACACTAGCTCTTTGGGACAATACATCATACACAAGGATTGGTTCTGGATGGTTCTTGCATTATCAAGAGCCACTTTTTCTTTCTGTGCTAGTGTGTTTGGAATAGTGATGTCATTGGTTCAGACTTTTAAGTCCTTCTCTGGTTAAACTCTTCAATACAGGCCCTTAAAAATATTTTCTTTGGGCTCTTCAGTAAAACAAAACCAGATTAGTTCACTGATAGTCTGAGGTGTTGGTTCATTCACACATTGGGATATAGGAACAAGCCACCTGGAAAAGTTTATTCTCCTCGTTGGTGAGGGCATGGGCCACACCGTGGATTGCAATGCTGTGGTGTTTGGGCACCTAGCTTCTGGGGGTCAGTGGGAAACTTGGGCATGCAGACAGTGGGAAGGAGGTGATCGCCTCCAGAGAGAGGCATTGTTGCTCAGGAAGTTTCTGTGTGGGCTCAAGCATGGCTGCTGGTAGTCCATACGGTGCTTTCGTGTGAATTAGAAAAGGCGCCTCTTCCTGTGGGAGGATGTGGCTCCTGCCAGCTCCATGAGCAGGGCTCGATTTAAACCTGCTTGCCTCTCAATCAGGTACACAAGGTCCCTGACCCAATGGGGCTTCAGTGGTTGGAGTGGTCCTGGAATGAAGGCTGTTCTGGTGAGATGTTTTGAGTCATCAGCTCATGGAGTGTCTGTGGGTGGAAGCAAGAGTTTCCAGAGGCCAAGGCCTCCGGGGATCTATTCCACTGATCCTCAGCCAGCCTGTGTGCTCCGTGAGCCCCGAGCCAGCCAGGACACCATACCCCGCCCCCCGCAGCGGGCTGCAGACCCCCCAGCTCAACTCCACAGAAGCAGGGGGCCCTTTCTGCACATCCCGGCATCCGTAAAGCTGCCAGAAACATCAGATGGGGTTTATGGCATCCTTTTAGCATGACTGTCTCTTGTGCAAGGCCAAGAAAAACAACACGAAGGGGGAAGAGCGACGAAGAAGGATGACGTATCCGCACGCACTCCGCAGTCACTGTCACTGTGTCTTGAGAGTGAAGCTTAGAAAAGCACAGCATCTTACACAAACAATTTCTTCTGCATTGATATGGAGCAGGGAGAACGAGACCTGTTCACAAGGCAGAAGTCAGCCCTTTGCAAGAGGATCCCGTTCTCCCACCCCTTGTCTCATAGTTTCCTCACCGTGGCTGGGTCTTCTTAAAGCCACTGCCAGGCCTAGGCCTCTGGAGAGAGAGAAGCTCCAGGTCCCTTTAGCCTGACACACTTGGGTGCTGTGTTGACAAGACTGAAGCGCCCACGGTAAGTAGACCAGGGCCTGAGAATAATTTCCATTTAACTAATTATTATTCTTACTCCAATAGATTTGAAATCTATTTAACTTTTCAGGGTCCCATAGCCTTTTAAATGTTTCCACTGTATCCTCTCTGATAGGTTACCTTTTCTCTCCCTGTAGGCTATAATTAGTGTCCTTTACACAAAATTGGCTTAGAATTGGATTTAGAGAAGATAAGAATCAAATTACCAGTATTTATCTTGTAAATTCCAAAAGATCTACTTAAGACACTGTATTAAAAAAAAAACAGGGAGTTTAAAAGAAAAGTTTGTTCCATGAAAAAGTAAATTCCTCACGGTCTGAGCCTCCCAGGGACATTTTAATATTAAAGCTGCAGACTTGCCTTAGAGGAAGTTAAAATTGCCTTTTCTTTTGCCTGAGTTTTTATCTCCAGTTGAGCTTCTGAAATACTTTGCCAGGCCTGGGATGGGGGAGAGCTGATGTGGTCTCGGTTTTCATGAAAATTTGGAGGGTTTGGATTGTCTATATTTCTGATTTGTGGTAAGATATAAACCTCTAACTATGCCTATCATAAAGCTATACACACGATTTTTATCTTGGTGTTTTAGGTTATTAAGCTGTTGGGAGCTGGGAAGGCAGATTTCTGTGGTCTGTGCACATTTGCACGTCCTAAAATGTCAGCATGCTGGTTTTGTCGTGCTGCCTAGGACAGTAAGTGCCCAGCAGGTCTAAATCAGGTCGGGTCAAAAAATGTGCCTGTGTTTTTAACACTGTTGCCTCATCAAGGTCCAGGCAGTCATGGCACATTCAGCTAGTTCATGAAGCCGTTTAGCCACATTCTCTGTACCTGACAAATCCTTCCTTTGGAAGGCACGCTTCTGGTGTTGAACTCAAAACTCGCACCCCCATCCAGCGAGGAAGGGTGGGGTCTCAGCTGCAGCCCCCGGTGCACAGCAGGGGCTCCACTTCATAGGCACTTTTTGTGACCGTGTACGCACTCTCTGCGTGGCTTTCTGCCTCAGCAACATTGTTGACTTCGGTTTTTCAAGCTAATTCTGTCTTTTTTTCATTTTTGGTTCTGATGAAGGTGTTGGATGCCACAGCACAAACGATGGATTCCTTTTAAAGGAACGAAAGTGTATTTGTGAGCAATTCCACTTCTGGGTATGTACCCAAGAGAATTGAAAGCAAGGATTTAAACAGATAAGTGGCACACCCGTGTTCATAGCAGCATTGTTCACGGGAACAAAAAGGTGAAGACAGCCCAAGTGTCCATCACAGATGAATGGATAGATAAGAATGTGGTATATTCATACAGTGGAATATTATTAAGCCTTAAAAAGGCAAGAACTTCTGACACAGCCACATGCTACAGCATGGATGAACCTCGAAGACATTATGCTAAGTGAAATAGGCCAGACATAAAAGGATAGTAGTGTAGGGTTCCATTTACATGAGGTATCTACCTATGCTTATGTGAAAGAGATTCTTAGAGACAGAAAGTAGAATAGACGTTACTTGGGGCTGGGGAGGGAGGGGGAATAGGGAGTTACTGTTTAATGGGTATAGAGTTTCAATTTGGGATGATGGAAAAGTTCTGTGGATGGATGGTGGCGATGGTTGCACAAAAGTGTGAATGTACTTATACCACTGAACCATTCACTTAAAAATGGTTAAAATAGTATATTTTATGTTATGTCTATTTTATCACAATAAAAAAAAGTACTTTATGTTAATTGCAACACCTGGCATTTGAGACAAAACTTCTTGGAAAATACTTCGAACATCATACTGATAAAAACCCTTTGCTAAGGTTTTGAAAAACAATTACCCATATTTGGTCTTGAGTATCAGTCATCAACCTAGCCTTGCCCTCTAACCATCATTATTATTGTTAACTAGGTAAAGTTATTTTTATTAGATGCTGCCTCTCAGGTGGCACGATTAGTTTTCGAGGCCCTGGGTTTTTATGACTCATATGATTCTAGAAAAGTCTCCCCCTTTTTGGTTTTGAGACTTTCTCTAGTTGACCTCTTCCCAGAGGGAAGTGGAGGAAAATCTTCCACTCTGATTTTTTTTCGTCCTTAAATAGTTAAAAAAAAAAAAAAATCTGTGGCTTTGCAGCACAGGGAGGTTTCCCTGAGGAAGGAAATTCATTCTAGGTTTGCAGAATTTCTGAAAATTATGGAAGAGGTGTTTGTGTTTTTAGACTTGGTACCTATGTGGTCAGGTTTCTAGAGGCCATCTGTGGCGTGCCTTGTCCCCCGCGACTGGGTGTAGATGTGGCTAGAGATTTTGTGAGCCTCTGAACAAAAACTTCTTCAGCTCTTCCTTCCCGTCCTCTTCATTTGGTTTTTATTTAAATGAAAAGTTAAAAACTCCTAAGGAAATTCAAAGTGCAAATCTATGCCCAGATAAGTTAGCATCTCAGGATGAAAATATACAATCTGGAAATGGAAGTTTCCTCTGCTCAGGGGTGGCTTCGCAGCCAGCAGCCTCGCTCTGTGCTTCTGAGGGTTTAATGGCCAGCATCTGAAGGTACGGGCTCGCCATATATATAGTACCAGGCGTGTGGGTGCCTTGGCACGGATCTGAAAAAGCTTAACTTTGGCATTTCTTGGTTTATTTTAAACGTACAACCTTTAACGCCAGACACAGAGCCTCTTTCCCACTTAATGTAACCATACATTGATTGCTTTTAATTAGTGTTGGATCTTTTTTGGTGTTTTGCAGCTTGGCGTATATAAAAAGTCTGACTTAAATTAAGAAAAAAAAAAAAGCAAACTCTCAGCATTCTCCCAGGTCCTGCAGAAAGCAGCCCAGGAGCTTTTGAAATCCTAACCTCCCTTTCCTCTTTATTTTTATCTTGAGTCAGGTGGGCTGAGAAGCAAGTTGAAGAGTCCAATTTAACGCACGTAATAGATGGAGGTAATTTCCTTGTACTGTTTTGGCAGAAATCAAGCATCCGTATGGAAATAATGGCGGTGGTGAGCTGGATTTTCATAGCGTAAACATAGTTGATGAAGATCAATAGTGCCAGGGTAATGGGTTCTTGGCTAGGGCCAGAGGGGTGGGGTCTGGCCTCTCCCTTCAACCATTTGGAAATGCTAATGATCATCTGTGGCTTCCAACCCAGAATTCTTCCTATTTGCTTGCACATTGCCACTCCACGTGGGGGACCTCCATACCACTGCCGACTTCTCCAGTAAATATTTCAGACATCCTAGGCCCTGCTCTCCTTTCCCTGCAGTAAATTACATATTAAAGCAGCCTGGTAACTGAGCACCGGTTGCTGTGAGATAAGGGCTGGGAAATCAATATGTTTGCCATGTGGCTGCTTGTTTATGACACCTGCCTCTGGAACAGTTGAGCAATGTTCTGTTTGTTAAGGCTGCATTTCAGAAGCTTGTATCCTCCTAAAACAACCGTGCTCTTACTGGGGGAGAGAGAGGTGCTACAACAGGTATTGATTTTAGTTTTTCTAAGTATGGAATCGCACATCTAAACGGTGGTCTCATGGCCTCTGGTTTTTTTTTCCCCTTGAGGAGGAGAGGTACAGACTCTAATACTCTGAACATATATATCATATATCTATTTTATAATGTTTATGATGTGGTCAGTTAAGGGTGCAGCATATAGTAAGGAAGTGTAGGTGTTGTTTAAATTTCTCTCTTCTCCGGGTACCTGGCTCACACCCGTTCCGTTCTCTTCAAACTCTTGACCCTCCCTGATAGATGCTTCTCCAGCAACAACAACAAAAACAACCAGAAACACAGCTCTAGCTGCTGGTAAATAAACATTTTAACCTAAGTCTCCAGTGGGGCTTTATTTTAACTAATGGATAATACTATTGTCTTGTGACCCAGCCTGCTCGTGAGTCAGTGGTTCTTAGAGCTGTGCGATGTCAACTCAAGTGAGTAAAGAGTCTGTGTGTGTGTGTGTGTGTGTGTGTGTGTGTGTGTGTAAGTGTGTGTTGGAGAGTGAGGGGTATGAGGTAGGCAGCTTTGGAGAGAGTGGGAAGGCAGCCTGGATCCCCTTCGCTTGGCCTTCTGTTTTGGAAAAAACAGCCATGATACAGCTTCTTGCCTTTCCTTGGGGATTCAGTAGGATAAAATTTTCAGAAAAGTTTGGATGTCAGGGTGTAAAACATGTCGTGTGTTTTGGGGGTGCCATTGGCACACACCCTCCTAGTGTTCCTGCATCTTTCAAAGTGTTCAGCTGTCTCCACCCCAGTTGGTGTTCTGTAACTTCAAATGGACTTACGCATAAACAGTCAGTTCTGGTTTGTTTTGCCAAAAAGTGAGTTAAAGGTTTAAAAAGAAACATGAGCTCTCTTACTGAGCACCCCAGAGGCAGCCGCAGCTGAGCTGCTGCCCTGCCCTGGGATTCCCGCGGATGGGGGCAGATGATCTCTTAATGACACTAATATATTCTGGGACCTGATTTTTATTTGTGTGTTTTTTAACCCAGATTGTCAGGTTCTCCTTAATCAATAGTGGCAAAATGTTACTTTCCTTTCGATTTTCCATGTGATGGTAAGTGGTTTACCCAGTCATTTCTCTCTGCTCATGTTCAGCCCAAGGTGACACTTCAAATTGGACAGAGGTGGCCTGTAGGAGGACGTTGTGAGTTTAGCTATGCCAGTCTAAACTGAGGCTGTGTCTGTGCAGCTGATAGAAAGGCTAGCGATCCAGGGATTCAAGTCAAAAAATTGGTTCCCCGCACCCCTGCTCTCTTATTCCCCATGACGGTTGACTTATTTTGAGGAGGCTAGTACATATTGGATACTTATTTAATTTTTACAGTCCTGGCCTGGCTGGATGATAAAAGTGTTTAAACCAAGACTAATTCAAGCAAGTATTTCATCCTGCTTGTCAGGGGAGTCTGGTCATAGAGCAGTGTGTAAATTTGGGGGTGTTGGCAGGCTGATCCCTTGCCTCTTGAGTTTACTCAGCCACAGATGGAAAAAGATGAAACTAGACGAGGAGACTTCTTGTTATTTTAGTTTTCTGGGAGATTTTTAATCATCAGGCAGTACTGAGAACTGGAGTGACTCTGACCTTTCTGGCAGACTTTTGCGAGATACGGCACATCTAGCTTTATGAAATTATTAACCTTTCATAAGACTGAGATAATTATAAACTAGAGTGAGGCCCGACAGTGGCTGTCGGATTCCTCCTTTTGAAAGATCGGGTATTTACTGCTTTCACAAAACTTAATGCTGGCTTGGGAATCCAGAAAGACCCCTGGGATGGTGAGTGACCCTAGGGCGGCTTTTTTTCTTTTTTTTTGAGGAAGATTAGCCCTGAGCTAACTACTGCCAATCCTGCTCTTTTTGCTGAGGAAGACTGGCCCTGAGCTAACATCCATGCCCATCTTCCTCTACTTTATATGTGGGATGCCTACCACAGCATGGCGTGCCAAGTGGTGCCATGTCCGCACCTGGGATCCGAACCAGCGAACCCTGGGCCGCCGAAACAGAATGTGCAAACTTAACCGCTGCGCCACCGGGCTGGCCCCCATAGAGTGGGTTTAATGAGGAGATATTCACATGGGCTAGCATCTCTGGGGTCCAGGGGGACCCTTAAGGACAGAACATTACAAGCTGAGTTTTCTTGTTTTTCTTTATTTTGAACAATTACCTCCCGTAAAGCGATTTAGAATCTTCATTCAGTTACGATCCAGCCCTTCCTATATTCTTCAGCTTAGTGTTGATGTTCTTTGGGGCCACAGAGGCATATTTTCCTAGACTGACTAATTCCTCTGTTTAACCAGAATTATATGAAGGGCTCTAAGGAAACTTGAGTGACTGAAGAGAGCAACATGGTGTGGTCTGGTAGAAAGAGCCCAGATTTTGGAGTCAAGATAGAACCTGATTGAGACTTTAGCCACGTTTTTTGGCGGGAGGAAGTTTAGCCCTGAGCTAACATACGCTGCCAATCCTCCTCTTTTCTTTTCGCTGAGGAAGACTGGCCCTGAGCTAACATCCATGCCCATCTTCCTCTACTTTATATGTGGGGCGCCTACCACAGCATGACTTGACAAGCAGTGCGTAGGTCTGCACCTGGGAATCCGAACTGGTGAACCCAGGTCACTGAAGCAGAACGTGGGAACTTAACCATTGCGCCACAGGGCTGGCCACGGAGACCTTGGCCACTTTTTAAGTTGTATGTCCTCAGACACATCACGTATACATTCTGAGGCTCCTGTAAAATGGGGATGTCACTTAACTTGTAAGGTTATTGTGAGCATCAAGTGAAAAAAAAGAAAAACAGATCTCCTAGCTGTTATTGTAGTGCCCAATAAGGGTGATTTCCCTTCTCCTCCTCCTCTTCTTGAGAGCAGAGGCTCTGCTTTTATTTCTTTGTACTTTTCGTGTTACTGCACACAATGGAGATGCATTCATATATCCTTGTCTCATTTTTGTATATATCACGGTGGGATGAAGGAACTAGTGGCACCCCAAATGGAGAGGGGGCAGGCGAGGTTTTGTCAGTGGCTTTTAATTTCTCTTCCTTATGAAATTGGGGGCTGCTCCAGGGAATAGAAGTCCATGGGACAGTCCTGTTTTCCATTGCCTTTGGCTTCCGCATCACGGTCCTCTTTCCTTTGGTTTGGTGGTCTGTGTTCAGCTTGTGGTGGGTCTTGTCTGGCATGTTGGGGTTGGCACTGAACACGTCAGTGATGCCTAGAATGTCCTCCTTCATGGCCTTCTGAGACAGGGGCCTCAGCTGATTCGCCCTGCAGGTCTGCTCTCAGTTGCAATTTCTCTTTCCAGGAAAAAAAAATTCTTTAAAAAATGCTTTGGGGAGGCTTTCTTATTGTGGCTGAAGGCGCTGGTGCCTCGTTGGCAGCCAAGTTTGGGTTTGAATCTCCCTGGGGTTTGAGGCTGTTCAACTGCAATTCCTAACATGCTCTTGCTTTTTATGCACGGACTGTCTTCGGGATCCTTGGTGAATTTTTCACTCTGGGGTTTTCAGGAGAAAGGTTTGTCATTTGTCATCACGCTCCTCATCCATCACAGTTGCAGTAAGAGTGGTTAGAGGGAAAAGGTGGAATCAGTTGTTCACATTTTTCTTTCTTCCAGGTAAGTCTTTTCCCCCTGTCTTTCTGGAAGTAAACCAATTGGGAAATGCTTGGGCTGGTGTTTCTGGGATGATCTTGGCATATGTAGGAAGAGGGGTGCTTTTTGCTGATGGCCCTGGGATTGGTCCTGTGTCCCTGAGGTGTGGTTTAGCAAGAGGTGAACAGTCATTTAATTATTTATTGGGTGCCTGGAGAATTTTATAGGCAGGAGAGCCTAGGGCAGTTCCACAAAAGAAGGCCAATCGTGGAGCTTTTCATGCAGCTCTCTTCTTGGGCGTGAAGCCTCTGATGCTCCCCAATGCTTATCATAGCCCCCAATGCCAACCAAGTGTCAGGTAGGGACAATAGAGTCAGCTGAAGCTCTTTCTTTGCATGCGCTCATGTTAACTGATCCAGTCAGACGTGGGTGCCCTTCCAAACCATTATGCCTTGTTCCTCTCAGCTGCTAGGAACATTAAAAGATCTTATTTGAAGGCAAACATTACTATGTCAATGATGCTGAAACTGGAGGTCTGTAGAGTGGCACTTCGTTGCCTTGATAATTATTCCTGCTTTGAGCCATGACACTATGATTATTGAGGTTAAAATGGAGGGGCTGAGAGAGCCTTGAGGCCATCCAAAGCATTCTCCTGCCTTCAGGCCAGGCCCTGTGTTGAAGGAAGGAGGAAGAGGAGTGGACTGTGCATGGAGGAAAATTCAATAACGACTGGAATTCTGGATGTAGACCCCCTCACCCCCCAGCCTGAGACCACAGCACAGTTTAACCCGGTGATGGGCACAGAGGGCAGAGACTGCACCAGCACTGCAGGTTGGCTGAGCATTCTGCTTAAACACACTTTTCTTTCATTTCTTTTTTAGTGTGCACCGTCTGCTGGGACTATAGAGGTTTTGCTTGTTGTTTTTTTTAACTTTGGGACATAAGAACTCTCTAGTTGTGTTTGTGTTTTGGTAACCACATGTAACAGCCGGTGGAATCTTTCTTCTCTCTGCTTTCTCTGAACTTTCCAAAGAGTGGGCCCCTATCTCTCGGGAGATTAACTCCTTGTGGCCCCTGCATCGTTGGTGCTCCCCCACCCTGGGTCAGCATCTAAACCTCTGTACACAGGATGTTTTCTCCAGCGCTTATCAGATGGCGTAGGAGATGTGGGGTGGAGATAGAGGTAACGTTTAACCCATCCTGAATTCCTTTCATGAGTTGGGGCCCAAGACGAACTCAGCCTCAGAACAGAGGGAGGGTTTGGCCGGAGCAAACGATGCTGGGCTCTCCATCTCAAAGGGAGGTGTGGGCGCCTGTGGTGGGGGGCACAAAGGAGCTCCTTTTCGATGGCTTATTTAACACCCCTCCCTGACACCAGTGGGTGGGTTTGGAGCCCGAGGAATCAAAGAGAAATTTAACAAACGACTCTTTCTTGTATGTGGGCTGAATAATTGAATTTGTGGGTAATCCACACCAGTTTTTTCTCTTTTCTCATCCTCCTTCCTTTCTCTCAGACCAGAATCTTGCTCAGTGTGCCGGTTTGAGATCCCTTGCTGAGGGTGAGTATGGAAGGGAGTGGAATCCCAATCGGGCACCTCCTCGGCCCTGTGAGCTCTTTCCTACACTCATGCATTTGGATTATGGAGAGGTTTAGATCGGTTGTTTTATCTCGGGTTGGACATGCCTAGAAAACTGGGAGCTAACCAGGTTCTACCCTCCAGCCCCACGAGAGTCCCTACTTTGAAGGCAGAAAGGATGGAAGCAGAACAGGGAGAGATTTTACATGGCTTTGTAACGGAACAGCAAGCTTGTGCTAGCCTGTAGACGTGGCCTGCTAGCTGGGGACCGACACAACTGGTGAAAGACATCGGCCTCACTTCCGGCACCCAAGAGTTAAGCATTTCTTACTCTTTCTGGGCCTGGCCATCTCTACTTTGCCTTTTCTTCCCACCTCCCCCTTTTTCCTTAGCAGGAAGGGAAAGGAAGGTACCTTGGAACAGCTGGCAGTCAGCACTGTCCCCAGAAGACTCTATTATCGAGGTGGAGGGACTAGAGAGTGGATTGGTGCCATTTTGTTATGGGTTGCGTTCATTCTTCGAAACCTACGGGCATGACTGTCAGATTCATTGAAGGGATGGACCTCCCAGAAGCCAAGAGGTAGGAGATCTTGTGGCCTGGGAATCAGGAGGCCTGCACCCTGGGAGCCACTCACCATGGGGTGGGATTCAGCCCACCCAGCTTCCAAAACAGAGAACATCATTCTAGCTTCTGCATCATGTTTCCACTGGAAAACCATTTCTGTTGAATGGACATTGACTAATGCATGCTTTTCTTCTTACTGACACCAAAGAGAAAGGTCATGCCTCTTATCATTAGGACATTCTTGTAGGGGCACCAGAGTAATCTCAACCACTTTGAGTAACAGGATTAAGTCTGTTGGGGCATCAGAAGGGGAGTTTGTCATTACTGTTTCCCCTGAGATCAGGGTTGATTATCACACTGGCCACCATATTTGCCTTTTCCTGACCTGTTTTGTCAGGTGAGTCGGCAACTTTACCCATAGCCATCCACCCGCCTGGGGAAGACACATCTGTAAAAAATTAGACCAGTTGGTGTTTCGGCACCTGCTAGGTGGACGTAGCAGTACATTTAGGAAGTTCCTCATTATGACTAGTCTTCGTTTCTCTTGTCGTAATCTAAATATACTTCCTTGATTCTTCTTTTCAAGTTTGACGGAGAAATAATTGACATACAACACTGTATAAGCTTAAGGGGGCCAGCATGATGTTTTGATTTACATAGACTGTGAAATGATTACCCGCAATGGGTTCAGCTAACGTCCATCTTCTCATGTAGATATGATGAAAAGAAAACAAAGAAAAAGGAAAAAACTTTTCTCCTTGTGATGAGAACTCGTAGGATTAACTCTCTTAACAACTTTCCTGTCTATCAGACAGCAGTGTTCACTGTATGTTGTACATGTAACATCATGTTGTATGTTTCATCGCTCGTACTTATTTATCTTATAACTGGAAGTTTGTACCTTCTGACCACGTTCCTCCTATTGCTGTGATTCTTGCAACAAGCCGGTGAGCTGAGGCTGGTTGGACAGCCCAAAACTCTGAATTAATTCTCTTGGGTGAAACGCTGGGTGTGGCTGTTTTTCCGCTGGAGGTGACAAAAAAGAGGTGGGGGATCTATTTAGGTTTCATTTGAGGCAGAGATCTGGCCTTGCTGGGTTTCCTTGTTTGTTTATAAACTGCTTAAATGAGGTTTTTTCCTCCTCTCTCCGTTTCTCTCCTTCTCTTATCCTAACAGTCTCATAGGTAAACTTAGAAGGAAGACAAATACTTCTCAAACTGTCACCGAGGGTGCCGTAAAAGAGACATTTGGACAGTGGTGCTGGGAGATCCTTGTCTTTGCTCCATGTTAATACAAAGGGATTGGGGTAGCCCAGATCACCAGGGGAGGGCGGTTTTTCTTCATTTAGCTTTTAATTGCTTTCTTTCACTTTTATGTATAAAAGATTGTCCATTTAATTAACTCAAGAATGCAATTTCAAAAACACTAATGCTTTACACATGATGGCTTTTAAAATAAAAGTAGCATTCTAATATTGCGTAATGTTTTCCTATCCCCTCACTCTTCCCCTCCTCCTCCCACCACCCCTCCAGTCTGTATTAACCTTTAACAGCAGAGGTTGTTAGGAGGAAAATCCTGGTCTTGATGGCGCGTCTGCCTCCACTTTCCACTGAGCAGCACTCTCTACAGCAGGACGGCGGCCGCTGCCGTCTGAAGTGTTCTGTCGCTTCTGTGAAGTGAGGGCAGCTGATCCATTCTGCCTTGGCCCGATTCATGGCTGTATTTATCCTCTTTGGGGTTCATGGGGCCCTCCTCCTGTTATTGCCTTAAAAAAATTATGATAGATTGATTATATAGGAAAATGAAAAAATAATACTTAACTTTGGTTTCCTTTGGACCTTTCCTTAGAAGAAGTATAAATTGGCTCAAGGGTGATGATTTCACCATCTTTTCTTTTCTGACTGAAAAGAGGTCTAGCTCGTTCTCATTCCTTCTTATTCCCTTCCCACTACCAACAATGCTGTGAATTACCCGTGTTTTTGGTCTGTCTGCTTTTCTGCTGGAGGTTTCCTCAGATCCCAGAATTTTCCCCTTCACACCAGCCCTCATAGCCCAGTTCCCACTAGATGGGTTTTTGAAAGCACAGTCATTTTGCCAAGTTTGATCCTTGCTGGTTGGGCTTGCAGAGGGGCAGGAGTACCCGTCCATACGCCCCTGAGCAAGACAACCTGTTGCCCGGTACAGACATCCCAGCCACGAGGTGGAAGGGGTCCAGCCATCACTTTGATTTTGCATATGAGATAAGGGAATGGAGCCCGAGTAGGGTCAGTGACTTGCCCACAGGCTTGCTGCCAGCGAGGGTCGTAGCCTGAATGAGATCCTCTTGCCTGTGCTCTTCAATGCCTTCTTAGATTCTCTCTGTTGGATTCTGATCCAGGTCCTGGAAGGGACCTCGGGAATCGTGAGGCTCACTCACCTGCCTCGACGCCTGCTTGTGTGTCCCTCATATTTTGGTTCTGATGATGTCCAGAGAAGAGTTTATAGACCTTGTAATGTGCACCGTAAAATACTGCGTTTAGATCTAATTTAACTCTCTCAGATCAGCCCTGTTTTCTCGTGCTCTGGCCTCCCTGGCGATGAAACGCTTGGTTGTTTAGTGAACAAATCCAGCGACTCTGCCAGGAGTTTGTCTGTGAAGAGGTACAGGTCAGTTTTCAAAGGGACCCTCTCTCCTGTGGTGTCTCTTCTCCAAAGAACG
Organism: Equus quagga; assembly: GCF_021613505.1. Lineage (NCBI taxonomy): Eukaryota > Metazoa > Chordata > Mammalia > Perissodactyla > Equidae > Equus > Equus quagga. Next base: position 62,414,903 of record NC_060280.1, read on the forward strand.
CTATTTTTGAGACTGTCAAAGTGATTGCAGTACTGAAAATTTCCACTCTGGAACAACAATGTATGTTTATTAGAAGAGACTAAAGGATGGTTTCTTTCCTGCGGTTACGTGTGGAACACCGACTTTTTCCTCAACTGCATGATGCGGATCTATACATACACATCTTGGGAGAATGTGTGCTCTTCACTCTGTAGTATGTGGGTAAAAATGACCTTGGAGATAGATGGTTTTCAGAGAGGAACAGAGCTAGACGGAGAGGCCTGGAGCTTGCAGACGGCGTGCAGCACAGCACTTTTTTTGTTTTCTGTCTTATCTGGGGAGAGAGATTTTCAAATTAACCTGGAATGAACAGAGAAGACTGGGAGATTTGGGACTAGATTTTTTTAAGTCTGCCTTCTTGGTAGTGGGATCCCCTTTCTACCGCCCACCTTTATTATTATTATTATTTTTATTGGTTTGTACTTAGGAAGTGTTCATTGTAGAAGACGAAGCTGGGAGGGTTTGAGCGCTGCTTGTGCGAGGAGAGGCTGACGGGGACCATACGGCTGTATCATTCATTAATTCCTGGGTTCATTCATTGAGCTATTTAAACTTCTGTGTGTAAGACAACAGCCCCAGATGGTCTTTTGGTGCCAGCTTTAGCTCTGAGACCCCAGGCCCGACAAAAGAGGACACAGACAGCAGCTGAGTGTACAAAATATTTGTAGCCATTAGTAAGCAGCGACTGAGTCTTGTGGCTCAGGAGCTGGAAGACCTATCTTCTCTAGCGTCTTAGGAATCTTTTTTTTTGAAAAAAGCCCAGTGTGAATCAGTGAGCCAGTTTCTATTCTTGCAGAAGCAGTCACAGGATCTGATTTTTTTTTTTAAAGATTTTAGTTTTCCTTCTTTTCCCCAAAGCCCCCAAGTACATAGCTGTATATTTTAGTTGTGGGTCCTTCTAGTTGTGGCATGTGGGACGCCACCTCAGCATGGCTTGATGAGCAGTGCTAGGTCCGCGCCCAGGATCTGAACCGGCAAAACCCTGGGCCACTGAAGCAGAGTGCATGAACTTAACCACTCGGCTATGGGGCCGGCCCCCACACTACCGTTTAGAGTGGAATTGATGTCCATGTGCTCTGTCACTCATAACTGTCTGCCTACTTGTTTTGGAAAGAGTTGTCTTTAACATCATGGTGAAACTTTGACCTCATCTGCCTCCTTCCTTCCCTCTCACCCCCCCCTTCCCGACTCAACTCTCTAAAAGACACCTAAGCTGTTAGGAATTTGCCAGTAGAGGTTGATGAGGGGAGATGGTGGTGGTAGCTGATTTCTTCCTTAGGCGTGGGGGAGGTGGCTCCTGTGGGTTGACCACCTATGGTGTGGCAGGCTCTGAGCTCAACGTTGGTACATGTTACCTCATTCAATCCCTACAAGTGGCCTTTGGCATCCTGGCATTAGAGATGAGAAACCTCATTTGTACACATAAGAAGTCAAAAGAGGTTAGATATTTAGCCCATGCTTTTAAGTTGGGTAAGTGAAAATCAGATGCAGGTCTGTCTCATTTCTTAGCCTGTGCTCTTCATGCCTTCTTAGATTTTCTCTGTGGATATTGGGATAGGCTGGCTTCAGTGTTGATGGTTAGACAAGGGCACCCAGCCAGAACTGGCTTCACCAGACTACGGTTATGCCTACCTCCTGTGTTTGCTTCTTCAGTGGATCTGTCCTGTTTTGGGACTAGGGCACATGTGTTTTCCTGACCTCTGACAGGCTTAATTGCGCTGGGACCTGACACTGTACTCGAGGAGGCCTTGCGAGGAGAGAGACGGAGGAAGGGAAGAGTACGAGACATGTCCCCATCACTGAGATGTCTGTTTCTTTTTCTAGTGGAGCTCCCTTTGGCCTTTCAGTAGCTCTCCATTTGAATGTGGCTTGTTTAAGGAACTTTGTCTCAGTGCGGACAGACCGGCCTTCTGGAAAGTGCTGGTTCCCCAGAAATAATGTGGTGAGTGAGATTGGTTCTTTGTGCCTTGAGGAGTGACATCTTTGGTTAGACTAAAAATATCTGCAGCTTTCCCTGGCATCCCAGACCTTCGAAGCCAGGCCCTGTCCTCTGCCCTGATGCCACTCACTCTTGGAGAGTCTGGAGGTGGATGGAGTTCCCCAAGGCCGGAGTTGGGAGCACAGAGGCCCAGATGTTTCGCATAGTTTTTTCCATTGCCCTGATCAGGAATGTGTTCCCTCAGGATGGGTTATGGCCTGGAAGTGAGCCTAATGTAAACATCCTTGCTGCGGCCAGTCCCCTAATCGAATAGAAATGGTTTGGGGATAAGCAGGCTTGGAGGTGGGGGAAGGGAGGAAAAGTTAGGAAGCTGCGGGGAGATTTAGCGATTGAATTCAGAGACAAGGTTGTCCTGGGGCTGTTCTCCCGGTGGGTTCCCAGGCAGGGCAGGAACTGGCTTCTGGAGCTGGTGTACGGCAGACCCAGCTGGTTCTCTTAGGCAGTGTGTTGTGTAGAGGGAAAGCCTAGAAATCGTGCTTCCATTGAACAGCTGGGCAGAGCAGTGGGGGAAACTGAGGTGTGCTAGAAGAGGCAGGACTGGTGGAAGGAGTGAGTGGGGGCCACGAGAGGACTTCTGGAGGGAGTCTACTAAAGCGGGTATTTTAAAGAGCTTCAGCATCATATTCAAAATCACACTACTTTGAAACGCTATGTTTTGAGGGCACTAGACTCCCAGAGAAGGGGTATGAAGAATGGGGCAAATTATGTGTGTGTGTGTGTACGTCCTTAGGCTCTTGGTGGGGACCCTCATTGACACAGAGAGGCTGACCCTCCTCACTGTGACCTCCTCCCCTTTTCCTGTCCCTTTGAGGGGCTCAGGCTTTCTGGGAGATTCTGGGTACTTCACCCAGACCCTAAGGGGGAAGATTGGGCATAAGACGGTCTTCTGCAGTAGCCTGTGCACAGACCCCACAAAGCAGTAACCTGGGGTCCCCCAGGAAGGTTACCTGTTACTGATCTTACCTGGATAGGTCTCTCCTATTGTAAGGCTGTCTAGGTGCACTCCAGGCAAAGCCACAGCAACCACTCTCGCCGGCTAGTAAACTTTTACGGCTTTTGTGGGAGGCTGGTTTAAAAGAATTGGCTGAGATGCCAAGACTGGTGTGTTGGTTTCACTGGTGCAGAATCTAGGAATAAGGGTCAGCCATCAGGAGAAGCCACAGGACCAGGGAGGCACGCGGACTTGGAAACTTGGTGCCTGAGTGTGCCAAGGAGAGGGAAGACGTAAACAATTTAGTTTGCCTTCAGGATGCAGGATCTAATCTAAACATGATTAAGCTGATTTGATTTTATGGATTAGAATTTCTAAGTGATAGAAACTGATGAGGTTAATGTGAAATATTTACTTAATAAAAAGCCTCATTACCTGATGCTGAAGGGTAGGGGAAGAAAAGGTTCTCGGTAACGCGTCTGGTCTTTTGGAAATGAAGTTGGGTTAAAGTTTTCCCGGTAAAAACTGAATTCTGTGATCTTGTTTTTACACATGCTGTGCTTAAATATTAACACCAATTGAGCAAATTGCCTTTTAACTGCCTTTATTTGCTTTCATTAACAGTATAATTTAAAAGCTCAAGAATTTGCATGGAACCTGTTGTGCATGTTTGGGGGGGAAACTATTCATAAATTAATTAATCGTGAGAACATTATCTTTAAGGAAGGTCACGAAGCACAAGCATGGTTTCTGAAAAGCAGTGACACATTTTTGCTGTTTCTTGGGGACTTGATGTACTTTTGGCTTCGAGATCTGGGTTTGTGTGTGTGTGTAATAACTTGGCTGGATCCAGAAAAATTTTAATGACTGGACATGTTTTAAGCTAAGTTGAATGAACCTAATTACACTGTAGTTTCCAGAGAGCTGAAGGCAATACCATTGGTATTTAAGCACTAGTTTCAAAATTAAAACCAGCCTATATAATTGGCTGTGCTCCTTAAATTGTTTCTCTCTTCCCCTCTGAACACCCCCCCTCTTTCTCTCCCTCTCTTTCACTTCCACACCAACAGGGAGAGAAAGAAACTAGCCAGTGGTGCTAACCACAAGACTGTTCTTCCAGTGCGTAACATTAACTGCATTGTCCTTTCATGAAATTACTCTCAATATGTGAAAAGTTTCCAGAATGATTTCAATGAAATCAGTTGCTTCCTTCTGGACAGATGTTTTTGTGGTTTCGAACCTCAGCCAAGGCAAACATTCCGAATGAGATGCAGAGACCACTGTGTCCTATGATGGGCTGGAAATTCCTTCGGGAGTTATTTTACACAAGCTCTTCTGACGCCTCTGTTTTGACGGCCCTTCAAGCTTGCTTTCTCCTTCCCTCTCCCTCTCCCGGTGCTATTGGTTTATTGTGGGTGGTTTTCCTAATTAATTTAATCCGTAGTCTAGTTTTTCAGGGTCCACAGATGCCAGAATGCTGAATTTATTTATCTCTGGTGTTTTTATTGGCTACTGTTGAGACACATTTTCCCTCTCCCCTTGTTACCCTTTCTGTTCTTTTTTGAGGCTTCCAGACCCATGTCAATAAAAACAGAATTTCTCTTCTTGTGAGCACTTGTCAGATGTGTTTTCTTGGGGGTGGGGTGGGAAATATATATTTCAAATAATATAAAATATATTTTTAAAAGGTCATATACAAAACCCAAAGTACATAGAGGAAAAGATGGATAAACTTGACTACATCAAAAATGGAAAACATTTTGCATTGGGTTGTTCTTCTTTTCTATTGGGTTTTTGTCTTTTCCTTACACATTTGTTGGTTCTCTTTCTGTATAAATCAGTACCATTTATCCTTTATCTATCGAATGCATGATAGATGTTTTTCCTAGTCTATCGTTTCTCCTGAAATGCTGATTATGGTTCCTTTTATCATATAATATTTTTATAATGTATTTAATTTTAAAATGTCATAATGATGTCTGCAGAATGGATAGTATAAAGCCTTTAATGGCTGTGTTTTAGAATTTGAGTTTGGGAAGAGTATTCAGATATTGAGAGAGAGAGAGACAGAGGAAGGAGGGAGGAAGAGAAGAGAGAATGATGTTAAAAAGTTTTTTTCCTGTAAAGAAGTCCACTGTCTCCTGAGGACTCCTTCTCTCTAAGGAGAATATAGTCCTGTGCTTTTAGTGTGTCCTTGCAGCACAAAGATTTCCCTGTTCTGAAAAGACTCATCCTAAAGGTTGTCTATCCACAAGAGGCAGCCTCGCTGTGTCCTTTCTCCTAGTCCTCCCCAGTCTTTAAGACCTAGTTGAAATGAAAACTCCATAAAAGCCATCTCTATTTCCATCACTTCATTTTTACCTCTCAGAGTACCTACTGTTTTCTGGCTTATGGCAGAAACATTTCTGCATATCCAACCTTCCTTCTTAGAGTTTAGCTTGAGAGCAAAGCAAAACTCATCTTTGAATTCTGTGCATCTTTAGCATCAATGTACAATAATGATTTATGAATAAGTAATTTACCAAACGGATCAAGTCTCATCTATTCCTCTTTCCTATATGCTCTTCTTAGACTGATCCATTCTTTAAAAGAGGTGTTTGGGGCCTTGAAGTCCAACGTTGCATGGATTTTGCATAAATAAGGTTGAAGTGTTGCCTTGGAAGCTGGTTGGAGTTTTGGGAAAGGGGAATTCCAGAGTGGATAGCATTGCTCTCAGGATCTTCCCAATCTAAAACCCGTCTCCTCGTGACCTTTTCCCGGAGGTGAGTTCATGGCAGCTTAGTCAACAGATATTTTTGAGTACCTGACAAATGTTTGGCTTTGAGTGAGATGATGTAGGACAAATAGCAATAAGTCATCATCTTTGTACTTGTGAAGTATTCCATAGTTTGGAATTTGTTAGGGAAAAGGGGTTAAAAAATGCAGACGTCCTGTCAATACCCCTTCCATGTTATTCCTCATTCTATTTTGATTGCTCATCCTCTCATTTCATCTTCCTAAATGAAGCTGGTTGGGGCTTTCTTCTTCAAAACCAACTCTATTGAGGTTATTGGGGCAGCCGTTAGTTAGCTCTCTAGTCATCCTATTAGTCTTCAACTGAAACCTGGCAATTCATTCTTTTATTTGTGTATTCATTTATTCAGTTAGTCACTCAACAAAAAGTTGTTTAATCAATATTAGCTAGATTAGTCAAGTTTTAAGTACATGAGGAGACTAAGTTCCCACTCTTTTTCTAATAAAAAGCTGATTTATTTGTGAAAGTAATGGATGGTAGGGATAAAATTGTTACCAAAATACTCTTCCAACGGGCTGTCTTATAACCTCCAGGTGATTCAGTAGAACTGTCTCTGTCTCTATGATGTATTTTCAGGAAATAAGTAGAAATACTGGAGACTTTTCTTAAAGGTCTAGAATAACCGGATATTCTAATTGGAGAATATATCCCTGATATTTGACACAATGTCTATCACGAAGTAGGGGACCAATAAATGTTTGTTGAAAGACGGAATAATAGATGAAGAGTCAAGGTAGGAAATTGATGAGAAGTTACTTTGGGATGAGAGGGACAAGAGGGAAGTCTGACTGGGAGGGACACACTGGGGACTTCAGTATATGTGGTTGGTTTGTTATATCATTCTTTCGACCTTTTGAATGTCTAAAATATTTGAAAAATTTCTTACTATTCTCTCACCTCATTGATCTGTGTTTTTGCTACTGAGTTCAGCCTGGGTGCTATAGAGGGAACATTTTTAAGCTGTAGTGTTGGTGTAAAAAAAAAAAAAAAGTTTGCTTCAATTCTTATCAGTGTTCTTTCTAGGAATAGGCTATACATTACTTTTCCACGCGTGGGACGGAAGTCAAGGTGGACGTTAAGGTGTTCGCTGGAATGTTCCAATCCTGAGCTTATTTTCATAGAAAGTCCTACAGATCATTTCAGGCTGATGGGCTGCAGGGGCACAGAAGTAAAGACCTCAGGAGCACAGGTTCCTTCCTTCCTCTCTCCCTCCCTCCCTCCTGCCATCTCTTCCTCCCTCCTTCCTTCTTTTGTTAAGAGAGAGGTAGGAGAGGGTTGTGGAAGATGGGCTGACATCTTTAGATTCTCTACCTCACCTGAGGAGCTGAAGCTTTGTCTGACTGTCTCTGGAAGAGACCTTCTAGAGAAAGGAGCCATAGCTTTTATTTGTGGATGCGACCCGAGCGGGAAGAGTGTGTGTCCTCCAGCACAGTTTAAAGTGTTTGGGGTCTGTCACCTCTCCAGAGGTCAAAGGTGAGACAGACTTTTTGCTTTTTGTTGGTGTTGTTTTCCTCCCCCCTCTTTTTTTTTTTTAACTCCCTTTCCTTGTTATCTCAACTTCCAAACATCAGCTTTGATGTCTATTGTTGGGACTTCAAGAGGACTCTTAGCACATCAGCAGGTGTTGGTTTTAGTGAGCAGGCGAGAGTCCCACATTCTTCTAGGGTGAGGAGTGGGTCCCACACATGCTCTCTCCCTGGAGCGCCCCAGGCTGTGCTCCTTCGAGTGGAGCAGGAGACCTCCTGCGGACTCTGCCAGCCTGGCCCTCTCCTGATGGGGTGGTGGGCGTGCTGCAGGACTTTCTCCCCTTCTTGTTAAAGCCCGTCAGAAGGGATCTGTCTTCCTTCAGAGTGGCTGAGGAGAGGTTGTCTAACAGCCGCGTATTAAGGTTTCATTAATCAAAGACACTTCCACTGCCCCTTTACAGAAACACAACTGCTTTGGCTGTCCTCTGCTGACAGCCCGCTAATTTATCTTTCCTGGAGGAAGGGAGGGGAGAAGGACAGAGAGGCAGGCGGGTGTCCGCCTGCTCTGCAGAAGGGATCGCCCCACCGGCTCCTAGCATCCATACGAGTGTCCACGTGTTCGCTTGCACATTTCTCTTGAGAGCGGTGGGCTGCAGGCTGCTTGCGCTCCCCACCACGCTCAGCAGAAAATCACAACTCCAGGAAGTAGACACTGGAGATGTGTTTCCATGGTCTTCTTTTTTTATTTGCCAAGAAAATTTTACTTCCAAATGCTAGCCCCAAGATTTGCTGAAATTGGGGGCAGAAAGTGCTGGAAGAGAGAAATAAGAATATGGATACATGTGTTTAATGGACATTCTAGGTGAAGTGAAGGGTGATGGGGACATTAATACCTGGGAGCCACTGACCTGAAAGAGTAGTCTTCTTTTTCAGCTTTGCTCAACTTCTCCTCATTCTCAGGTTGGAATCTGACCTTGTGTAACCTGCAGCTCAGAAGATGGATTTTGGGGCATTTGGAAACCTCTCAGGGCCTCCTAAGTAGGTGATTGAGCAGTGTGTGTGTGTAAGTGTGTGTGTATGTGTGTTGTGTGTGTGTGTTTTAAAGCTACGTCTCCACTGGGAGGTAGCTTTGAACTCACTTTATTCAATTCATCAAATATTTACTGAATACCTACTAGATGCGTTTGGCTCTGTTGGAGAAGTGATGGTGAGACGGAATCCTTTTCCTAGCTCTTAATTTGGGGTTAGAACTAGTACGCAAATGGCTGTAAGCAAAGACAGAATAAAACATGTTCTCTCAGACAATCAGAAAATGCATTGGAAGCTCCAAGAGGGACATGATTGCATCTGAGTTATTCATTCATCCAGTATTTATTGAGTCCTACTGTATACCAGACAGTGGGGACACAGAAATCCAAAGACATGGTCCTTGTCCCCAAGAATCTTATAAGCTAGTAGGGGGAGGCAAATACATAAGCACAACAATACAGTATAGTATAATAAAGTGGTATTACAGTGAAGAACAACGGATAAAGGGAACAGAGGTGAAGCAGTGATTGGCTGTGCTTTGGGAGGGGCTGCAGATAAGATTGCTGAGAAGGTGACATCTGAGCAGAGTTTTGAAAGAGGAAGATCCCTGGTTAGACAAGACAGAAATGCATTCTAAGTAGAAGAAACAGCATGTGCAAAGGCCCAGGGGAGGAAAGAGTAGAAGACTGTAGGGCATTTGGTTTCACTGGAACTTGAGATGCATGAAGAGGTAGGAAGAGGCGGTGGTCGGGGGCAACGTGGAGTCCATTATGAAAGTCTTGCTAGCTCAACAAAGGGACCTAAACTTTATTCTGTAAATTTGGGGCAAGGTGTTGAAAGATTTTAATCAGAGGAGTGAAATAATAGGAAATATATTTTAGCAAGTACACTCTCAGTCTGACATTGAGGATGGATATATGAGAGTTAACTTGGAGTTGGGGTACCACTTAGGAGCCTGTTGAGTGATGTGGGTGAGAGAGTATGCAGGCTGAGTGATGGCAGCTGCAAAGGAGGCGGAGGGGGAAGGGTAGATTGCAGGGGTAAAATGGATAGGCCTTGCTGTTTGGGCAGGAGGATTATGAGGAGGGAATTGATAGAGACTCCTGAGTGATGGCTTGGATAACTGGTGGATGGTGGGAATATTAAAGAAGTTCTGGGTGGAAAAATAATTAAATTCATGTTTTGGACATGATGTTTGAGAAGATCTTGGGAAAACTATGTAGAAGTGGTCTGTGTATTTGCGATGGGTCTTGAAGGAAAGATATTTTGACTAGAAGTTGTCTGTATACTAATTCAGTTGTGTTCGTTGACTTTTGATGATATTTTAGAGTGTATAAGGATCAGAAGTATCTTCATTTCATGGCAGAAAACAGTATTTTTGGAGGCCCCTGAATAATGAGAAGTGTTTTCATCAAAGACGTTTATTGGTGTGTGTGCTGACATCTGGAGAGCTGAGATAGATTTTTTCCTTAGGTCTGGATTCCCGAATCATGAGCTCTTCTCTTGCTCCAAATTAATCCTTTGTAGTTAGTGACTGATGAAATCATGACTCTCTGAAATTTTAATCCTTGGCTGTTTAGACACTACTGACTTTATCACAGGACCCCAGGTGTGTGTCTGAAATTAGTGTGTTGAATCTGTTGCATATTGATTACTTTATAAAATCCACAAGATCTAGAGAAAATGGGCTACAGTGTTGAGGACAATTTTTTTTTTTTGGTAGTTTTGACTGATTTTCAGATTTTCAAATGTCATGGCATCTTAGATTAGGGAGCACATAGTGTCTTACATGAGGAAACTAAGGCCCTGTGAGTTGAAGTGGCTGGAACCTTGGCCTCCTGCTTTGTCCTCCATTTCTTCTCTCTCACCCCTAGGAGAATAGGTAGAGAGCCTCAGCTCGAGGGAGGGGTTAGGAAGAGAATAATGTCACTAATGAAAGGAGGATGGGGCATGTGTCTCTGATGAGACAGAGTTCCAGCTTGTGTGGTTTTGCTTATCTCAAAGTGACGAACTCAGTATCGGAGTAGCAAAGAATAGGGGACGCACGCATTGCTCAGACAGTGACTTGGAGTTCGGCTGACGTTTCGGGTTGACCTTTGTGATGAAGAATTCAGGGGGTGTGTATGTGAGTGAGTGAGCGTGTGTGTGTCAGTGTGTAAATGTGGGTGTGTATGTGAGGGAGTGTGTGCGTGTGTCTGTGTACATGTTCTCTCTCCACCACTGCCTTCCCCTTTGGTAACCCTGGACTTGCCTGCAGGATTTCCTAGGAGGATTCCTGCACGGAACTGCTAATTCAGCATCCACTGCTGTTCTGAGTGACCTACGAGTCCCTCTCCCCATGAAGCAGAAAGAGGGAACTTTGACAGGGGCTGTGTTGGGGTGAGGGTGTCAGGCCACAGAAGTTTAGAGTTGGACAGCATGGTGGAGGACTTCTGTCTGGTCTTACCTGGACAGGTAGAAAACTTCTGTGTGGGTCTCTGCAGGGCTGGGGGTGTGGGTTCTAACAACCACCAGAGCAGCAGCTCTCCTCTGGTGAGCACCTCTGTGATGTCAGTCCTTGTGTTAGGTGCTTTTGAAGCCAGATTTTCTCTAATCCTCTCAACAGCTTTGAGGTAAGTATCATTAAATCAGCATTCAGAGGATAAATTGAAGCTCAGAGTGGTTAAATGCCTTGTGCAGCATCACACAGCTAGGAAGGGGTGGAGCTGGGGTCTTGACTCTGACACACCAGCTTCCCCCACTGCCATGGCAGGCTACTAGTGAGGAAAGCTCTTGTCACCAGGGGTTGTTCACTCCCCAGTGAGAAGCCCCTCTCTTCAGAGGAGGGATTTCTTGTAAGAAAGATTGCGCAGTCTTCTCTAACAATTAAAGAAGGGCAGAGTCCTGTGGGCACAGTTAGAGGGTCTTGTCTGGAGAGGAATGAGCAAGGCAGCCTCTTGGGACCTTTCCAGGAGGGAAGTCTGTAAGGAGAGGTGGGGCACTATGTACAATCACTTGGAGGTGGTGGCCTGAGGCCAGCAAGAGTCTTTCTCTATTTTCCCAGGGAGCAGAGAGGCAGTTGGAGCCACCTCCAGACCCCTCAGGCCTCTGTTCCCCAGGTTCTCTCAGGACTTCGGGGGCAGAGCCAGCACTTACAATGAACAGGGACAAGGTGCAAGGGCCGCAGGCTGGGAGCAGGTGGGGAAGAGGCGCTCCCCTTCCACCAGAGTTCATTTCAGCTCCCTCCAGCTCATTCATCCCCCAGCTCCTCCTCTGCTGATTCATACCATCTCCTTTTCTTCAGTCTATTCTGCATCTCCTCCTTTAACCCTGAATTCTCGTTGTATCTATAAGTTGCTGTCCTCTGAAATGGAAGAAATTCTCTCTTCTAATTTGTCCCATTTTCGTCAACTCTTGGTGCCCACTCCATATTCACCCCTGGAAAGCGCTGAGTTTGGGTTCCTCCACATTCTTTCTCTGCACTTCTTTGGATGCTTTCTTTATTCAGCTCCATCCCAAGCTCTAAAGGGTGGCAGTGCCATGTTAGGAACCAAGTCAGGACCTTCCTTGGGACCTGAGGGCCTTTGTCAGGGTCTGTAGATGATGATGATGGTGGCTGGTCTGGAGTTGGGATAAATTGCTGGGAGTTGAACGAGAAAGATGGAAAAGGGAATGGCTAGCATCGACCCCAGGGGCCCTGCCTCCTCGCCAGCCTTCATTTCTAGATCTTCTGCTCATCCTTCAGGACTCTCCTTTCCCTCTCCTGGGAACCCATGTAACCTTAGCCTCTTCAAGATGGCACCTCCTTTGACAGGGCCTTGCCAGGCAGCCAATCTCCATAGTTTAAGATTGGGAAAAAAACATGTAGGGACGATCAGGAATGCCCATTTGCAGTTCCTGTGTCCTGTGAAATCCTGCCTGACCCATGTTCAGAGAAACCTTGAGATTATACAGAATCTTAGGTACTAAATGTTTCTCACATCCCACTTTCCTGGTATAGAAGCTCTTCTGTTGATATGCTAGGAAATGTTTAACAACTAGTTCTCTAGAATGAAAAACTACCTGATTTGTAGTGTTTGCTGATTTCCATGATGTAAATACTCCCACTGTGGCTGATTTCAAGCTGTCAATGTGAAGTCACTGAAGACAGAGTTGGGAAGAGATGTGAGCAGCAGTGCAAGCTGGCTCTGGAACACCACAGCATCTGAATGCAAGCATTGAAATAACCATCCTCAGGCTTCAGAATGGAAGTCTCATCCTTGGTTGGGCCGCCAGTAAGATGGGGAGGTTATTTCCTCACCAAATCAAAACACAGAGTCCATGACTCTGTTCTTGGTCTTTGCTGTTCCCATGTCTGGTTCTTGATTTTGGCTAGCACCACGGATGTTTGGTAAAAATAGTGTACGTTGCTGTCATTAGTTGAATGCTTATGTACATTATCTCATTTAATCATTACAATAATCCCATGAAATATGGATTGTTATCATCTTCATTTTACAGATGAGGAAACTGAGTCAGAGTGGGTAAGTAACTTGTTCAGGGTTACATAGCTTCCAAGTGGTAGAGCTAGAATGTGAACCCGGGACTGACTGATTCCAGATTCCAAACCTCAGCCACTGTATTATATTGACAGTTTTATAGCATTTCATGGACATCTTCAATTTTTGACTCTACTCCCAAGGGAGGGTCCTCCAGCACAACCTTAGCTCCTGCTGGCAGCTCTTCAGTTTTGACTGTCAAGTTAGATTCTTTGAGACGTGTGGTGTCATGACCCCATCTTCGGTCAGTTTGGTTGCAAGGTACAGGCTGTTCTCTAAGACACTTCCTGAGCCCCAAGCCCACAAATTTCACTGAGGACTGAGATGGCTGCATTCTTCATAGACACTGGGTTTGCCTGTTCCAAAAATGGTGATTTCTATAGCAACCATTTATTCTAGCAGATGTGTGCCTGGTATGGTTGGCAGAGGGTGGGATCAGAAATGGAAACAGCCTTTTATTCTCCCCTTGCTGAATGCACACCCTGTATGTGAAGCACATAAGGGGGAAAACATGGAATCCTTCGAATCTGTACAAGATCCTTGGCCCAGCAAAGAGATAATTGTTGTTGAAGACTGATTTTTGTCTGGAGCTTGAGTTGGGCTGTATTTGGTTTCTGGTTCTTTAAGGAGTATTTTTTTGGCAGATGTACCTGTTGGTTTCAATTCAGTAGACATTTATCACTTTGATTTCTGTGGAATGGGACGTTTACCATGAGGGTAGGGTGGTTATATAAACATGGAGAAGACGCTGCATTGGCTCTTAAAGATCTCAAAGTCTGTGTTGGTGTATGCTAATTAGGGCTCTTTTGCTTATAGGTGAAAAATCCAATTTGTGCCAGCTTAAGCTAATCAAGAGGATTTGTTGTCCTAACACGGGAGTGTTTCATGGAGCCCAAGAGCCAGGGATACAGTCCCACCTTTGAAAGGCCAAGTGAGCAAAACTAAGAATCAGTGTCAGAAACTCAGGCAATTCTCTTTCTCTTTCTTATCCTCGCCTCTATCCGTGCATCTAGTTTCATTGTCATCCCTCAGCGGACAGAAGTGAGTTTAAAAATGACGACCCCAGGACTCCCAGGTTTGCATATGACAAGATCTGATTGAACTTTCCATGTCTATATTCCAAATTCTAGAGAGAGAATCTGTCCAATGTAGCTTGTGTAGGTGTCAGCCCTTGGCCACTTACTCACCGGAGGCTCTGTGGTGAGGGTCCTTGTCTTAGTCTGTTTGAGCTGCCATAGCAAAATACCCAGGAGTGGGTGGCTGCAACAGCAGAACTTATTTTCTCACAGTTCTGCAGCCTAGAAAGTCCAAGATCAAGGTCAAGCATGGTTGGGTTCAGGTGAACCCAAGCCAGTTCTTTTCCTGGCTTGCAGACGGCCACACCTTCTCACTGTATCTTCATGTGGCAGAGAAGGAGAGAAAGAGCGAGAGAGCATGCATACTGGAGCGGGCAAGCCAGTGAGTGCTCTCTGGTGTCTCTTCCTATTTGATCAGGGCCCCATCTTTATGACCTAATTTAACCTTAATTACCTTCTTATAGGTACTGTCTCTAAATACAGTCAAATTGGGTTTAAGGCTTCAACATATGAATTCGGGGGGTGGGGTGGAAGGACACAATTCAGTCCATAGCAGTTGTATAGTGTAACATGGCTGCCGGGATCCATCTTTGAGCCCTGTGGATTGGAAGGGGGCTTATCAGGCCCCCCAGAAGAACAGTATAGATAGGAAGGCTGAATACAATGTCAAGACAACACTGCATGCTAGATTAGAATCTGAACCTGATTGTCAATGCAGTGCATTTGAGGTGAAGGGCTCTGCTGTGTGTATATATGCATGCGTGTGTATATGTATATGCAAATACATATATATATGTAAAACCTGAGAGGACTTGCTGGAGAAGGAATGAAAGAGTGTTCGAGGATGGCCTTGGGTTCCTGTTGGCTGTTAACACCCTGTAATGAGCTGCTCTCCATTTTGGTTTCACATGGTATTGAAATTAAATATAAATTTCCATTTCTCATGCTCATGGATTCTCTGTCCTTCTGAGGAACTGTCAAGAAAGAGCTGGATTTACAGTTTGCCAGTCTCTTAGCTCTACGTTCCCGAGGAATTAAACCTTTCTTATTGACAATGTCCTTAAAATAGAGTTTTTAATAAAATAAAAAGAGATGATATGGGGCCATGCGCTCCTGTCACCTGTGGCTAAACGAATATATGGGCACCAGGATGGTGCAGGGAGCCTTTTTTGGCAAATACTCCTGAGCCAGAGGGATAGAGGCTGCTGCAGAGGCCAAATGATGAATGTATTTTTAAACTTGGAACCCATGAACCACTTATTATTTCTGAAGTAGGAATCAAAACATATGAATAATCTCAGCAGGATTTCAGCAGATGTATTCTGCTTTTAAGGTCACTTTTCTTTGGGGAGATGGTCGTGCGTGATGGGGAGTAAAGTCCAGCTTGATTCTCTCTGACTCTTAGGACATCCATGTCGTGTTTGCTCAATTTACCAGTCACCGTAAGTGTCATGCGAGGCGCATTGCCGCGGGGTCAGGGTAACTCATGGAAGCAAAGAGCCTGCTTTATTTTTTAATACATCAGTGTCACCAGTGCTTACAGCAAAGGTTGTGAGAAGATGGGCTCTGGGTAGTCGTGTCCATGGCTGTGATGACTGAAAAGGCAACAGCCTGCAAGAGAGTTCTCAGGTTTACCCCAAATGCTTCTCCCACCCTCTCCTCTTTCTCAGCATCTCTCCCTTCATCTCTTTCCCCGACTGCCTACCAAACAAGGTCCGGAACTGAGGTGTTCTGGAATTCCACCCTTGCTAAGCTCTGGGATTAGGGCCGGTCATTTGGAAGGGGGACGGTGGGAGAGGAAAAAATACCCAAACATTAACCCCTTGGACCCATAATCCTGAGAGGCCTCACCATTTAGGCCACTGGCAAATCAGCGTCTCTTGGCCACATCCCTGGAACCTGAGCTTCACGCACCAGAAGGAGACAGTTAAGCCAAGCCAGGCTGATGAAAATCTCTCTGTCCTTAATGACTCTGCCGGGCGCACCTGTTCCAGCCTCTCACTCGTGCTCATTGTCAGTGGACACAGGTATTGAATGACCTGTGCAGAGTGTGGCTGGAGGGGGCTGGGGAAGGGGCGGGGTCATAAGCAGGAGAGAGGCAGTCTCCTGTCCTCAGGGAGCTTGCGCTGTGGCTGGGGGGCATGTCCATCTACATGTTCACCCAGCGCTAAGGGCACAGGCCGAGCGGAGGGGGCAGGAGCGCAGTGACCATTACTGACTCTTTTCCCTGTGCCTGGCTCAGATCCCAGACCCTCTGCCCTCCCCCTTCTACCTGTTTTCCTTTAAACTTTCAGACTTAAAAAAAAAGACAGCAGTGACACACACTCATTTTAAGAAATGAAGCAATACAAAGATACATGGAGAGTTAATATCTCTACTGTCCTCTACATTTCAACCCTCCTCTAAGGGAACCACTATGTGTTTTCTTTTTATGAAATAATTTCCAACTTACAGAGAAGTTTCAAGAATAATACAGAGAACTCCCATATCGCCTTTACCGATTGGCGGTTTGCCAGTTCTTAACATTTTGCCCCCTGGATTTCTCTCCTGACCTCCTGTAGCCAGAGAGCGGCCTTTGCAGTAGGAGGTGGAGATATGGTTTTTTTCCACTTTAGCCGTGAGGAAGCGATGGCCCAGAGTCGTTGAGCAATGCACCCAAGGTCGCATAACTATCAAATGGCACGGCCAGGGTTCCCACACGACTGCCCCGTGATGTCACTTGTGTTTTGATTTTTGTCTTTCCTCCTAGGACTTCTGGTAGAACTCACAGAGACAGAGAGGAGAAAAGTGGTTGTCAGGGACTGGGGGGTGGGGGAAATAGGGAGAGGGGGTCAAAGGGTGCAGACTTCCAGCTATCAGATGATTGAGGCCTAGGCTCTAATGTAAAACGTGGGGACGTAGTTGATAGCACTGTGTTGTATCATTGAAATTTGCTAAGAGTAGAACTTAAATGTTCTCACACAAAAAAATAAATATGTGAGGTGATGGATGTGTTAACTAGACGGGAGGAGTCATTTCACAATGTGTATCAAATCATCACGATGTACACTTTAAATAGCTTACAATTTTATTGGTCAATTATACCTCAGTAAAGCTGAAAAAATAAAAGAGCAAAGAAAAAAAGAAGCACTAAGCCACCTGCATAGTTGGATATTGGGGTCTTTGGAATACTAGGATACTATGAATACATAATTGATACTTAATAAATATTGGTGAATTGAAAGAAAACAAAGACTGAAGAAGACTCATCCCTTTCCTTCACAAGGAGGCAATGGTGACAGGAAAGTAGAAGCTGAAAGTGCTCCTCCCACTGACCTCTCCTGACCAGTGACCTCGTCCTCCCCATTTTGGTTTTCCCTGGGGGGCAGGCAGGCTTGGGGCAAGGGTCCGGGGGTGCCCCTTGTCACAGGAGTGGCATCTTGCTTCAGACCCTTTTTGCTTTGGACAGCTAGATGTGATCTTTTAGAGTCACACCCAACCCCCGTGAAGGAAATTCACTCCACAGATGCGTCTGTTTTTCCATCAAGAGGCGACAGAGAGAACAGGAAGAGCAAAGTGGCCCTTCTCACAGAGAGACGAAACGACCACTGCCTTTTGGCCGGATCTGGGTTTGCGCCCTCAAACCCTTGGGACTGACAAGTCCTGCTTCGCTGAAGGAGAGGACTGAGTTTGTTGGTGTGGAGTCCTCAGTTATACCCCCTGCTCAGTGTGTACTCCTGGATCGAAAGGTTGGAACCAGCCGCGCCCAAAGCTTCTGCCGCTTTAAGGATCTTTCTGGCTCTGACCCTTTTGCCTCTGTGATCTCTCACTGGAATCCATCCCTTTTGCCCAGGCATGGATAATGCTTTTATCTAATGCCAGCTCTGCCCCAGCTGGTCTTAAAATGAGGCGATCTGCTGCTCTGTATTGAAATATCTAGAAGGGAGCCACTAAATAGGAGCCTCATCATCTCCTTCTCCCTGTTTCCTTATCCATGCAGAGTTTTCCTGGCAGCGATGCCCTTTGTCCTCGTTCCTCCCTCTGGGGACATGTCAGACTATTTGGGTGGTACTGGCCCTGGGTGTAACAAAGGTCTGGGACAGCCTATCTAACTAGGTGCTGTGGGGTGGTCCCAGGAAATCTGACCATGAAGGGGCTGAGCCAGTGTGGTTTACGACAGAGAAGGTGGTGAGACCCCATATCTAATTTGAGGGAGCTGAGTATTGTTGAGAGTGGCTGTGGCCTTGTCTTCCTCAAGGGCGGGATTGGGGACCTGGGCTGCAGTGACAGCAGTAGGACCTGGGGCAGTGGTCAGACTGACTGCCTCTTGAGGGAGGTTCTGAAAACTTATTTCCTGGAGACTTTCACAAACTGGAGTGAGGCCCTGTGTATTCATGGCTAAGCCCAGAGGCCCTGGTCATATGACCTTGGTAGGAGGGCCACTCCTGGCCTGAGGACGCTGTGAGCTCCCGTACCTGTGAGGGGCCACCCCGATCTCTCCACCCCCCCATCCACAGCGTCTCTGCTCCACAGAATTATACTTATCTTGAGAGCAGCTCTGGTGTTCCCTGGTTGTTCCTGGTTTAATAGCCTCATCTCTCCCAGCAAATATAAGCATCCTGAAGGCCAGGACCTGTCTTTTCTTTTTCCGGTTGAGCAGAAGTAGGGAATGCTGGCTCCTGGACCCCACCTCGGACCCTGGTTAGCGCCCCCTGGTTCCTGAATCAGGGTTGCACCACATTTTCTACCTGCTCCCCTCCCTAGACCCCCCCTCCCGCCAAAGAATTTAGCCCGCTCCCTTGGGTCACACAGCCTGGTAACAGCAGTGTCTCCCCAGGGTTGGGTCCTATCTCAGAATGGAGGCGGGGATGTGTGTGTCATGTGTGCATATTTTAAAAGCCATTCACATGTGATATGCCCTCCTGGTGCATCTCTTGTCATGAGAATCCTGACCCTAGATGGTTCTTCTCTTCCACTGCAGCCTGTAGATCAAAGGGTTCCCAGAGTGACCTGCTGACCCACCTGCATTCGCATCCCAAGGGATGCGTGTTAAAATCCCTTGGCTCACAGGGATGGGCTGGAATCAGAATCCCTGGAGTGGGAGCAGAAAGGCGTATTGTATACTGCAGGCTCCTGGGATCATTCTAATGCGCTCTGAAGTTAGGGAGCCACTGTAATGGTCTGAAGCCCCCCACTCCCCTACCCCTGTCAACACACACACACACACACACACACACACACACACACACACACACGGTTAGATGGCTGCTTATGCTGTTGAGAATGCTCTACCTTCCAAGTGTCGGTGGGCGGGTGGGAGGCAGTGCCTGAGTGTGGAGTTGGATGGACTCGACTAGGACTTGTGTCAGAGGTTAGAGGAGGGAAGCATCAGAAGGGGGATCCTGACTGGGGTTCTTGTGGGCCTGCTGGGGAGTCAGAAAGGCTTAGGGAGGGGCCTGCTCCATTGCTGGCAAAGCCCGAAGCTGCCACCCACGTGGCCATGCAGATCTCTGCCTCTTATCAGATGTCACATGTGCCCCTTGGCAGTCCTAGCAGGGCTTTGGGAGCGGTTATGTGATTAATCTGGTGCCCTAGACAATGCAGCTCAGCACGTGTCTTAGGATGGAGTTGCAGAACCTTGGTGCTGTCTCCTTGAAAGGCTGGAGACTGGGCGCTGAGAGGAGAGATGTCTTCTCTCCCTGCCCAGCCTCCAGGCTGCATCACCTGGTGATGTGAGGCGAGTTAGTAAAGACCCAGTGGGCTGCCTAAGGCTGGGAGCTGGGCCTGCCCAGATCTAAGCTTTTCTTGCTTAGTTTTGATAGGACTTTGGAGCATTTCTTTCCCTCTCTGGGAGCTCAGTCTCCCCTCCCCTTGTTCCCATCCCATCCGGCCTCTAGCTTCACTGCAGTGTTCATGGCTACAGCAAGGAGTGAGAAATCACTAGCTGTATGGCTTCCTTAGGAAGGCCTGGGGGGATCCCGAGGTGTTGGTGACTAGGGCGGGTGATGCCCTTGAGTGACGCGGCATCAACTCACCGGCATACCTGCCCTGTGCCAGCATGAACACCCGGGAGCATCTCTTTGGGGGAATCTTCCCAGGCCGAGGCAGAGCAGTCAGCACCTTAGCCTGCTTTTGCTTTATCAGTGGGCAGCCCAGATGCCTGCCGGGCAGACCCCAAGCCACTTCTGCAGGGGCCACGTGGAAGGTGCCTGAGCCCCAGTTGTGGAGAAGTGGGGATACCATCCACTTGGTTTTATCCCCCGTTTTGCAGGTGAGAAAACTAAGGGTCAGATGTATAAGTAATTTAACATGCCCAAGACTCTCCAGCTAGAGAGTGTTAGTTGGGATTCAAACTCAGTACTGTCTGATTCCACTTAGATTCTAGTAGGGGGAGGTGTCAGGATTCAGTGAGGGGAAGCCAATAGAGCCCTTATTAGCGCCTGGCCCGCGGTCAGCACACGAGCGTTTGCAGCAGTTGTGGTCCTGGGCGTGTTCTGAAGATACTGGTGATCTTGTCAAGTGAAGCTCGGCCCTAAAAGACAAGCAGCGTCTGGTTTGGGGTTCTGGCCCATGGAACCCTGGGCTGGTTTAGAAGGGGTCTACGTTAGTGCAGCCAGTCTGCCTTCCCCAGAAGTGGGCGTGCTCCTGTCATCTGCCCCGTGATGTTCCGTTTGTCCTACTCAACCTCCCTTCATTGGCACTGGAGTAGCCAAGGGGAGGCTGACACTCCACACGGCAGGGGTAAATAGAGTCTGCAGGCACCCTCTTCCCTGGGGCCAGAAGGGAAGGAGGGCATGGACATAGCACCAGGCCCAGCGTTGGAGGCAGGGTGGACGAGGAGGAGAGGGCCCGGTCCCAGGGTGCATCCAGGCGCCAAGAATCTGAGCAGCAGCCTTTATTTTTAGCCCTGGGTCTGGGTGGGAGGTGGCGCGCCGCAGCCCAGGGCCTTCTGGACCAGGTACATACAGTTCACTCTTCAGCTCCGCGAGCTACTTCTCTCTCCTTTTCTTCACTTTGAAAAGAGTCAGCAAAATCCTTATTTCCATAAGCATTTTTCTGGCTGTAAAAAGCTGAATCCCAAACCTGTTATTATAGCTGTTCATGCTATTTTAATCTGCTCTGTTTCGAGGTAAGAGGGTAGCAGTGACTCTGCAATTACTGAGTACATTTGATCCATGGCGCAGCTACTGGAGCCGGCGGAGAGCCTCCGAGTGGGATGGTGCCGTGTGTGGCAAATCACTTTCAAATTTACTAAAAATATGCCCCTTTGCAGCCATGCAGATATCATAATTTTCCTCCCTGAGGCTTGTTGAAATTCCCATTGCTTCCTGCCATACGCTCGCTCCCAGCACATGTCCCTTGGCTCTCCCGCCTATCCCTTTCATTCTTTGTCTTGGTCGTGTCTTGGCCAGATTCTGTCTGGTCTCTCTTACCCTCCGCCCCACCCAACCCCGTTTTTCTCCCTCCCTCTTCATTTTCTGCTCAAAAATATTTTGTATTCTACTGACCAGCGCGTTAGTGAAACCATTTCTCGTTTGCCGCGGTCAGAAGAAAAATACTTAGAATTCTAAATCTACCAACTATTTCACATTTAAACAAGCTGGCAAGCTGGACCGACGCTGCGCCTCCTACATACAGTCATTGTCGCATCCCCAGGCTCCCCTCTCTATCTCTGTTCCTATTTCATTCACTTTTCTATTTGCAGCCAGTGCAGAATACGGGCTTCTCCCCCTCCTGCCTCCTGCAGTCTGCCTTCTATCCGTGACCTTGGCTTCCCCGAGTGCGGCACTGTAAATGAAATGTGGCATGGCCACGTGTATCTTGATAAAATATATCAGTGGATGAATTGATTTTCATATTGATTTCCTTGGACGAGCAAGGTGTGTGTGGAAATCAAGTGTCTCTTAATGATGGTCCTAGAGAGAGGCGGGCTGCCCAGGGAAGAGCAGGCTTTTTCTTTTACGGAGGAAAGTTTCTGCTTGTTAGCCTGGGAGAGAGGCCTCTTTGCTTTGTCAGCTCACCCTCTTTGTGGGAGGAAAGAGCAAATGTCACAAGGGCCTGGCCTGACCCCAGAGAGGGTGTGCCATCCCGGGGACTGCCTGGGTCTTTGAGGAGAGCATGCATCTGGATGTCCCCGGCAGGTTAGCCAGACACTAGCCCTCATGTGCTGCAAGATCATGAAATGTCAAAGGATTCAATTACTTCGCTACTCAGTGCTTACAAAAACAGGAAAATATATTATTCTGTTTTGCAAAGCGTTTCAGCAGAGCTTATAACCAAAAGGATTTTCTAGTCATTGGAGAGAGTGGAAAACCTCTCAAGCCCTCTTGGAGGCCGTGTGCACCCAGCAGTGTGGAGGGTTTTGGATGGGGAGATGTATTTGCGTGTGATTTTCATAGCTTCCCCCTGGCCACTTTCCACTTTCGTTTGTCAGGTTAGTTGAGATGTGGCACTTGTGAATCCAGGACTGATGCTGTGGCTTCAGGGAGCCATGGGGCTGTGCTTGACCAGGTATGACTCATATGTGTCCCCATCAGTGGATGGGCGGGTGTTGGTATGTGTGCTTGCAAGGACATGCATATAAAGATCTGTAGGAGCTTGTGCGTGGGTTAGTCTGAATGCAGGTAGATGGCACTCTCTGGGCTTGCAGTGGCTTTTATTAGTGAGCTCTGGACACCCGAAAGGACAGTATCCAGTGAGGTGATCAAAACTTCATTTTCTCTCCTTTGCAATTGCTTTCCCAATTCCCTCTCCCAACTCCTCCTAAATAAAATAGAGGCTTTCAGCCCTCTTTTCGATCCCAGAAATGAGCTGATAGTAGCATCTTTTTATGAGGCTAAATAAGTGTAGCTCAAGGTGGTCCTGTGTACGTGTGTACGCTTGTGTAATAAAGCACAGTTAACTGGGATATTAGGGGATGAAGCTATGGCAATTCATTACATTTTCTGGCTAACTGAGGTTTAACTAGAAAATCCTTTTGGTTATAAGCTCTGCTGAAACGCTTTGCAAAACAGAATAATATATTTTCCTGTTTTTGTAAGCACTGAGTAGTGAAGTAATTGAATCCTTTGACATTTCATGATCTTGCAGCACATGAGGGCTAGTGCTCTGGCTAACCTGTCTGATTGCACGTGCCACGTGAATGGTGTAGCATTGGCTTGAATTAGTGTTTACCCTAAGAAGGTAGTTCTCACCCGGGGCCAGTTTTGTCCCCCAGGGCACATTTGCAATGTCTGGAGACATTTTTGGTTGTCGCAATTGAGGGAGGTTGTTACTGGTATGTAGTGGATAGAAGCCATGGATGCTTCTAAGCTCTCTACCATGAACAGGGCAGTCCCCCTCCTCGCCCCCATTTAGACAAATAATTATTGGGTCTAAAATGTCATTAGTGCTGAGATTGAGAAATCCTGAACTAGGATGTGTCTTTAAACATTTTTACTAAATGGTTGCATACAAAATATTTTGTTTTCACTGATCTGATTTTTCATAAGAGTCAGGTGTTGGAAATGTTCTGAATAATTGAAGCTTTTAATTCATTGACATTTATTGTTCTACAGAACAAATAGGGAAGCCTGCCAGTTTGCAGAGAGGCAGGCCTGTCCCCAGATGGCCCTCCAGTGAATGCCCAGATTCATTGAATCATTTAGAACCATTAAAAACCATTAGGGCCACACTAACTTTAAATTGAAGGAAGCAGAATAAATTATCCCAGAGGGGGCCAGAGTTGACTCTCTTCTCTCTGTCTTTGTAACACAAACTAAATTCTCGGAGACATCCAGCAGAACTTTCTGATGATACAAGGTTTATTCTACTTACTGCAGGTCAGAGACAGTCTGGCATCGACACACTTAAAAGTGCTTCCAGAATATGTAGACATGTTCATTGGTTTTGAATGGCCCTAAGTGAGCCTTTGGCAGAGTCCATCTGGTTTTGGTGTGATGGGTGTACCCAAGGGCAAGTGGGGAGGTTTTGCCTACTCTGCATCTTTGACTGTCTTTCTTTGAAGACATCGTTGGACGTCAACGAATTTACATACTAAAAAAGTCTTTTAAGCAGAATCCAACTGGTTTTGGGGCAGTTAGTAAGACTGAAGAAAGGGCAGGCCACCTTTTCTGAGAGTAAAGGAAAAGCTTTTACTGTGAACTTAATCTCAACTGAAACTTCAGTGCCAAATGTTCTGCAACTATTACGCATCATTTTATTAACCTACACCCTTTCTGTCGAGAACGCAGTGAAAGAGTCTAGTTAAATGAAGTCTGTGCATCTGTGTGTCTGGTGAATGCATGTGAGTAGTTAGAGAGCGTTCGACGCTTGGTTTAATGTGCAAATTACCAACCATGGTAACCTCTGGCAGGGGTTCGTTATTTCATATAAACGAAAAGGAAAACACTGCCCCTGCAAGATTGACCGATTTTCCACATCAGTCAGTCACAGAGGGTAGAGTCATGCCACCAAAGCATGGTTCATCTCTCAAGTTGTATTTCAGAGTTTTGTCTTACAGTGTCTATTAGTAGAGGCAGCTTCAGAGAAGGAGCCTGGAGGTGGAGTCAGATGGCCTAGGTTCTTGGCCTGGTTCTGCTGCCTTCTAGCTGTGTCACCTTGGACGAGTTGCATAACCTCCTTCGTAGGGCCCCCAGTGCAGGCTTGCTTTCAGGATCGAGGGATGGGAAAGCGCTCTGTCCGTTGCGGACCTGAGTAAATATCAGGCACTACGGATGTTGTTCCATTGTTAAGCAAGAGCAGTACCATTTATAAATGGGTTTTGAAGGCGTCCCAAGCGTTGTTTGTGAGAGGTGTGGAGCGGAGCATCGTGTCTCTGTGTGTACGCCTATAACTACTGATCGTAGGTCACTCCATCTGCTGTTTTCTAGCTGAAATGCTAAATGGAGCTGTGAGCGTACCTGGAGTCTTTCTCCTCACAGTCCAGGTTCTGAGGGGAGCTAGATGTGTCTCCCCTCCTTTCTCTTAGATGGAAGTGTATTTATAGCCTGGTATAAATACAATCAGAAGGTTCCTATAAAACTTTGTTATTACTGCAGTACAAAGTTAGAAATGCTTGAGGTTTCGGCTTCTTGGCTCTTCCATGCGGCAATGAATATTTTATGGGAAAGGAAATACTTCGTGTCTGACTCTTTTTATAGTGCAGCTACTCACAGGGCTGGTAACCTTCCAGATCTCTCCAAAATCAAAATCATTGCCTGTCCATCTCTCTGCTCCTTTCTTCACAAAATCCATTGGTGTCCTGCCTTGCTGAGGCGTCCACGCTCTCGTGGTGAATGAATCCATTTACAAAATATGTGGGGTGCAGTTTCCAGTCCTAATTAATGCCCTAAACCAGAGGAGTTGGCTGCTTACTAGCCCCACCCCACCCCTTCTGGCACCTTGTGGGGCCGGTCAGCCCGAGGAGAGGCATGCTGGCAGAATGCCCTTGGGTTCTCCACTTGAAGGTCTCTGTCTACATTTTCTGCCATGCTTCTTTGCTGAGAGCCTGGTAGCCACTGGAAAACGTGGCCCAATCTCTCCAAAGTCTACTCTGGTCTTGGAATTAAAAAAGCAATAGGTGAGTCTGAGGTCCAGCAGAGCCCAAAGGGGCTTTTCCCTTTTAAGACCTGAGTTTTGGGCTGCAGATCTTACCCAGAGCACCGTCAGGGTTGATACGATTTCCTTCCCAGGTTCACTGACCCCACATGTAAGGCAGGAAAGTGGGGCTTCAGCGGTCTTGGCCCTGGCTTGCTAGGTCCAGGACTTTAAGTAGAAGCAGTGGGTCTCCTGGCAGGTGAGCATCCATGGAAATCGCTCCTCTGGCAGTGTGAAGCCGTCCTGGCACAGGTGTTCAGCTGGATTGGCCTGGTGGTCCTCAGAAACCTGTTAGGACTACAGCAGTACTATGGACCAGGTTTACGGCCAGATTGCGGCGTCAAAGAACACCCTACCTCTGGTAACCATCCCACATGGCTCTCCTCAGAGGCCCCCGCAGGCTGGCAAAATACTTAGGTCTCCTGTGGATGTGGGCAAGCGACCTGGGTCTTTTTACTAGTGCCCAGAGAGCCCCAACGTGGAGAGGCTGGTGCGTGTGAAGTATGGCTTCTGAGACACCCAGGAGCAGAGCTGGCTGTGCCCCAGCACCGGCTCAGGACGGTCTTTTCTTAGCAAGGGTGGGTCTGTGAAAAATGCCTAATGTAATCTCAATATGGGTTCCACACTTCATTTAGTGGGAGCTAAACTCAGGAGCCCGAGTTTCACCGTATTCGCCTTCTTCTCTGCCCCTGGTGTTTGTCTTGGCGCCAAAGTAGGTACAGGGAAAAAGTCATTTGCAAGCCTCTGGCGGCTTTGGTTTGATCTCCCAACTCTGGTTGCGTTACCGCCAAATAGAGCCGTGTTTCCTCACTGCAGCTTTGTACTGAGTCTTGCTTTGCCCTTTTTCCCCTCCTCCTTTCCTCCTTTTTGGTCTTCAGACTCACTGGGAGCACGAGGCAGGGCCCGGGTAGAGGGCTTTGGTCTTGTAGGTTTACAGGCTCAGTCATCTCTTTCGTCTGAAGGTGAGGAAAGGGTTATTTATTATTTTTCATAAGTGGGAATGGGATCAGCTGATGGCTCGCTGGAGAAATTGAACACAGCATTTTACACCTGGGATGGACTACACAGGGAATTTAACACAGTTGACATTTAGCATTCCTGTGACCACCAGGTTGATGGGTGGGTGACGGTAAGGCTCAAAGAATTGAAAATCCTCAAATGTTCTGAAAGCTTCATTATTGGTTCTTACTCATATTTTAACTAGCCCTCCCCATCAGTGAAGTGACCAATGAGAATGGATAAAAGAAATGGAACCAGAGAGAGAAGAAAGAGGGACAATTTTATTGAGTGCCTGTTGTATGAAAGGCACTGCCATGTGCTTTTCAACAAGTTCCTTTCAGGTTAATTCCAAAGCTAAAATTTAGCAATTGCTGTGTTTTGGAACCTGGATAATCCATAGATGAGATTATTGGTCCTAGAATCAGATAAGCCACCAGTATTGAGTGTCTCATTTGGTGTCTAGAGTTGTGCCAGATCCTATGGAAGATTCAAGGATGTATACACCATAATTCCTTCTCTCAAGGGTTGAAACCACACACTGTATACACATGTGCATGTACGCACATGCATGTGCACCCACAGGTAGGTATAGCAAGTGGATTACGCCAGTGTGAGCTGTACATTCAAGTGCTCCTGAAACTCACAGGGCCATGTGACTTGGGGTATCAGGAAGGTGACATGAGATACTTTACCTCTTAGCAAAGGCTTATGGGCTGCCATGATGGAAAGTGTAGGCAACCTCAGGGCATCAGGCAGAAGGTTAGGACAGGAAAACCTGCTCCTAAAGATGCACGGTTAGTGAGTATGGTAGGCAGAATAGTACTCTCCAAAGATGTCCATGTCCTGATCCCTGGAACCTGTGACTATTAGGTTAAATGGCAAAGGGGAATTAAGATTGCTGGTCAGCTGACTTTAAAATGGAGAGAGTATCCCGGATTATCCAGGTGGGTCCAATGTGATCATTGTAATCACAAAGGTCTTTAAATGTGGAAGAGGGAGGCGGGAGGGTGGGTGTCAGAGTCAGAGAAGATGTGAGGACGGAAGCAGAGAACCAGAGAGATGGCAGCCTGGGAGGAACTCAGCCCGATGTTGCTGGCTTTGAAGATGGAGGAAGGGGCAATGCAGGCATCCTCTGGAAGCTGGAAAGGTAAGGGAACAGATTCTGCTCTAGACCCTCCAGAAGGAACACAGGCCTCCCAACACCTTGGTTTTAGCTTAGTGAGACCCATTTTGAACCTCTTGCCCTCAGAACTGTGAGATAATACATTTGTGTTGTTTTCAGCTGCTGAATTTGTGGTAATTTGTTACAGCAGCAAAAGGAAACTAATACAGTGAGGCGGAAGAAATGAATGGCTGGTCCTCAGGGGAAATGGGAGCCACTGCTCTTCTTTTTACTGTTCTTGGGAGCTCCTGCAACAGGAAGTGACCTTTTTGTTACCACTCTCCCCTTGGCCTACCCTCTCAGCACCTAGGAAGCCAAGCAGGACTGACCTTTATCCCACCCAGCGTCTTGTGCAGCTCAAAGGAAAGCAACTCTGCTCTCCCTGTACCTCACTTCCTTCTTGTGGGGTGGCTCCTCTCTCCTCTGCAGTGCTCTGGACTCCCTTTGTGGGTGCGCCATCTCATGGTGGGGCTCTGGCTAAATAAGGGAAGAGGGTCCCATGGAATTCACTTGAAATCCTTCTGCCTGGAAGGACAGGGTAGGCTTAGACCCTGGCTAGAGTGAAGTCTGGGGTTCCGATGTCATTCGCTACCTTCTCATGTTCAGGTTCCCTTTTAATTTGTCTTCCTTGTGTGAACAACCCAGGTGAAGTTTTAAAAATAAGTAGATTTTTTCCAGGAAGGGCTAAAAGTAGCATTAGCCTTCAAATACCGTCTTAGCATTTGTGAAGGATATTTACCACCGTTTGGAGCGTAAGGGTGCTCTGTGCTGGGCCACCTCGGAGCACCTGTGGAAATGGGGTCTTGGCCCCATAAGGGGAGGGGCTTATAAGCTCATAGATCACAGATCTGTCTATAGACTGTCAGAGTCAGAAGGAACATCCTCATTTTACAGATGGGGAAACTGAGGCCTAGAGAGCTCATGTGCTCTGTGGATGATCTTGCAACTTTGTGACCATCTGAGAGCTTGTCCCCTACAGGCTTTGGAATGTTCTAAGGTTCTTGCCTCCTAGTACTGTCAGTCTGGGAGCTTTGGGAGCATTGTGGTGGTGGTTACAGAGATCAGCTTTCCAGCGTTTCCCACAAGACATGAATGAAACTAATCATCAGGCAGAAAGTTGCCTGCTAAAAGTTTGTTTTGGGGGATGTTACTCCCCATCATGGAACCTGAAAATAATGTCTACTGAGGATGACTTTGTCTTGGGTGTTTCAGTTTTATTTTTAAGATTCAAGTATAGACAACTGAAGGGCGTCAGCCCCCGTGAAGGTCATGTCACGCTGTCTCGGGGATTTATGACTTAGCTCTTTCTGCTGGGTGACATGCCCTGTACTCTCTATTACTGTCCCATTCTCCAACCCCCACATCTCCACACTTGCTCCATGTTCTATGTGGCATTTCTTATCTGGAAGTCTAAAAATATTCTAGGTGATCTGTCTGTAATGCTTGAGTACATTTATTCCTGGATACATAGAAGGCCCAAGGACCTCCCAGGCTCTTGAAGCCCTCTGATTCTTAGAAGGTTAAGCTGTTATGGAAACAGACACTGCATCTGTGTCTTCTCTTATTTCTTGCATGCAGGAGTGACCTTTGGGGTACATTGTTCAGGAGACCAACCATTATCTACCATTTGAAGTCTGCTGCTCTCATCTCTCTACCAAAAGAGAAACTAAACCTCATTGTCATGATTAAGGTCACAGCCAACAGCCAGTTAAAGAGCCATTGCTTCCTGCTAAAAGGGAGCACTGCCCCCCTGCCCCCCGGCGTGCCCCCCCCCCCCCCCCCCCCCCCCCCCCCGGCTCTCCTATGGTCTCCAAGATGCAAGTGTCTTGGGAAAGAAATGGAGTAGAGAGTAAAGGAGAAAGATGAAAAGGCTGCCTGTGGTACTCTCCATCTCTCAGCCTCACTGGAGAAGGAACTTGGCCACACACTTGTTGGATATACTGAAGTGATGTGTCGTGGATGTTCAGATGGCAATTAAGTATTTATATGACTAGATCCGAGGATTTCCACGGCATGACACTTCCAAATCCTTCCAGTTCGCTTGTAGAGAGAGGCCTAGAGGCTTCTAGCAAGATAATTAGTGTGTGAATTAGATTGTGTCTTCTGGAAGGGAGATGAAGTCCCTTGCCCACTCTATTAACAGTTTATTTTATTAAGGTTGACCATGCCCTTCTCTTTGGGCAGAGAGGATAAGGATGGATTCCAAGGAGCAAGCAATGTAGCAGAGGCAATGGAGAACTGCTCCGTTGGAGGTAGAGAGCTTTCTGAGACCCTGAGGGAGTCTCCTTCCTCCTCCCATGAATGGTGCAGAATTGGAGGAAGGGCCTGCCTGGCTGCTCTGAGCTCATCACCCTATTCTGGTGACAAACATGGCAAGCCCCAAGCTCTGCGTTGGTGAGAGGTGGTGAGGGGACCGCTCATCGGAGCATTGCTCTCCTGGCTGGCTTATAAAGAAAGCAGCAAGCGAGGAGTGGCTTGTGGGGCCCTTGGGGAGGAGCCTGTCAGGGAACAAGGTGAAGGGTGCCTGGGAGCTCTTGACAGGCCCACCTATCCGTCCTCCATTCCCAAGCAGGAAAGAAAAGCAGGTGGCATGGGACGGCAGGAGGTGACTCTTAGGGCCGTATAGAGTTTAAGAGGTTTAACCCTGGGGGCTGCCATTTTAGAGAAAAACAGGCCATGTGACTGAAGAGTGGATAGGATGAGTATTTCCAGCTTGATAGAGATGTAGAATTTTGCACTGGAGCCAGGAGAGGATGTACGAGCCGGAGGAGGGATGCATGGGGGTTTGGAGATGGGTGTGGTGTTCCCAGATGATGGTAAACCTTAGACGGAGAAGGGGCTATTTTCTGCTTTCATGCTTGGTGCCTATATTCAAAACTCTTAGCCCTCTTCATCTAGCATTTAGCCTTGCATCTGCCCTGTTCTTGTCATGCGTTGTTAGCTTGCACTGGTTCTTAATCTTTTACATGCATGTCTCGTGTTCCGCCTCTAAGCTTTAATGTCTTTGAGGGTACAGCCTGTGCATTGCATTCTTTTGAACCTTTCCACACTGGCTCACACCATGCCTTGCATTTAGTAGGCAGTAAATATCTGTTGAGTTTGAGTGAATGGAATTGCCTCTCCCTCTTCCCTTGCTCGGAGGGGAGCTACTCATTCATATCCCCTTGTCTCATTCCTCACCTGGCCCCCAGTCCAGTTTTATATCTCAAAAAGAGGCTGACGCCAGCCCCTTCCTCTTCCAGAGGTGATTTTGTGAGGATTTATAAGATGGAAATCATGGGCTGCAAATGGACGTGTAGGAACAGAGGGTCCCTGGAATGTGGAGACCACACTCCTGAAGATTGAACGAGAGCCTTCTCCAGGCTGTCACCTTGATTGGTGGATTTCCCATTGCTCATTGGTCAAGCTGATCCTCTGGCCTGAAGGGGCAAGGGGGGCTGACTGTAATTCCCTGGCGTGGCGTGTCACAACTTCCTATTTGCCTCCAGTTATTATTTTTATCAGACTTCCTTCCTTCCTGCTCCTCTCCGTGGCTCCTTCATTCGCCAGCTCTGCCAGTTTGTTCAGTGTGATTGTTTCAGCTTTATTTGGAAACTGGAAGCCTCGTTTTACTATAATAGTTCCTAATGATTTTCTAAATGAAACTTGCGTACTTCATCTGCTCCCCCACTTTTCAGATATTAAACAAGTATCTCTAAGAGGTTTCCGGGTTTTTTTTTTTCTTTTTTTTCTCAGAGACCAGAAGTTTGCTCAGCCAGATGGTGAGAGATGGGGTGTGTGGTGGGTACGTGCCTGCTCGTCCACGTGCCTGTAGTAGGGGGTTCTTAGGGAGGGTGCCTGTTTCTGTCCAATATTTCCTTGCCTTGTTGGCATCCAGCTGTGGAGCAAGACAGAGCACCCTGGCAAGTGACCGAACACAGAGTGGGCGGCAGGAAAGCCCCGTCACCCTATATTCCTGCAAGGAATCCACTTGTCTGTGAATGGGAGGCTGTGGAGGAGGTCGGAGAGCAAATATCTGGCCAGTCTCCAAGGCCAGATGGTCTTTAGTGCCATATGTCATGAGAGGATGGGTAGGCATTGAGGGCTTCTAGAGCATGTCAGACTTCTGCTTCTGAACCACCATAATCCTCATGTCTCCCTCCCTCCTCTGTTAGGGACCTGCCATAGCTCCCTCTGTGCCTGCTTTTCAACCCCACCTTCTCCCCCATTAGCGTTCTGGTCTCCATTCATTTTGCACGACTCCACAATGCTCACCTCAGCCCCAGCTCCCCTGTCTCTCGGTTGGCCGCCCCTTGCTCAGGAATGATGCCGTCCTAGTGCCTCTGTCATCTGAAATACCTTCTCCTCTTCTCTGCCTGCTACATCCTTGGTGTCTTCTGAGCCCAGCCTCTAGCCCACCTCCTCTGGAGGCCTCTGAGTTTTTGATTCCTGCTGATTCTGGGTGTGGCGACTGCAGTCAGGACCTGACTGAGCACGACTAAGAACTGGTTTATGTTCTTTTGTGTATTGTCTTCTCTCTTCAATTAGATGGTAAGCGTTAGGGGGACAGATCGTTGTCCTATACTTTTTTGTATCTTTCACTATGCCGAGTAACTAGTTGTTTTGCAGCCTGTCTAGGCTCCTGAGAGAGAAAGGGGACCTGGATATTCCTGTTCCACCAACCATATTGAGTTGGTAACAGCTCCAGATGACTAGGGGGACGAGGTAACATAGCCTGTCTCCTCCACTCACGTTCTTCTTGCCATCTGCATTCTGATCAGTTGATGATGGCCTGTTTAATTGGATGGATGTTGCTGCCAGGTAGCAAACAGAAGCAGCAGGTCTTCTGAGTTCCCTGCCATGGTAACTTGTACTCCACAGAGCCAGGTGCCTGTGCTAGGCAATAGATAGAGATAGATGGTTTGCTCCAAACTCTCTCTTCTTGTACCCTCTTGGGGAGCTGAAGCATCTTACAGATGCATGGCAGGGATATTGCGTTGGCATTTTGTTCTGGAAGGCTGACTTCACTACCGTCTTTGGAAATGTCCTCATTCTCAATACAGAATTGGGCACTCCTCTCTGTCCTGCTCCTTCCATGATCCCTGCCCACCCTGAGCCTTCTACTCCCAGCCAGCTCCATTGTTCTAAGGAGGCTTTTGGTGGCTGCTCAGTGATTGTAGAGCTGAGATCAAAGTCAACCTCTGTTTTAGGACTCCCGCGTAATCCAGCCCCCTCTAGACCTCTGCAAGGTTATCCCCACCCACTTCTCCCCCCACCCATCTAGATGAGCTAGGCTGACCTCCCAAAGGTTTGTCTAGCATGGCTTGCTCATTCTTAATGGCAAGTCTTGGCTCATACGATGCCTCCATGACATGGAGTTCTCTCCCTTGTCCGAGGCCTTTGCATTCTTAATGTTTCCTAACATAGGTAGATATAGCCCTTCAGAGTTTACAAAGCCCCAGAAAGGACCAGCTCAGTCTCACCATGTCCTCAAGCCATCTCTAGCCATACCTCCCGTTGTTTATGTGCTCCTCTTCTGCGCACCCATGCATTGGTTATTTGTTGATATTTTGGTACCCCACCAGCAGATCTCCTTTCAGGATTCTTTCTGTCTCTTTCTCACCAGCTAGGTTATGAACTGGCCAGGGGACAAGGGTCTTTCTTTCTTCTTCTTCAGCCCCATGCTAGCTAATGTTTATTTAGCATATTATGTTCTCAACACTGTGCTAAATCTTCTTACATGCTCAGTCTCATTTTTTCTATCTACTGGGGTAACAATATTATTATCCCACTTGACAGATCAGAAAACCGAGGTTTAGAAAACCCCAATGTCTTAAAGTGAGTAGGTTTTAGACCTGGAATTTGCAGTCAGGGCTAGTGTCAAGTCTGAGTTTTTAAACTTTTTCCTCTAGTAACTCAGTTTGTATCAGGCTCTGCCACCTACCAGCTTTATGACCTCAGGCAAATTGTTTACTTCCTTGTGCTCTGTTTCCTCCTCGGCAAAACAGAAATAAAAATAATCCCTGCCTCATAGGGTTGTTCTGATGGTTGGATGAGATAATGGGTGAAAATGCACAGAATAGTGCCTGGCACATAGTAAATGCTCAGATATGTCTCGTATACATTTATTCTTCTACTTCTTCATTATCAACATCGTTTTAATATTGTTGTTTACATTACTATTATCACCTCTCACGTCTCTGGCATCATCTTAGCACCTAAGACAATGTTATGCACATGGCTCGTGCTTAGAAAATGCTTAATTAATGAACGAGAAGTCACTAGGGATTCCAGAGGTGACTTGGTGACAAATACTCAGTATGATGTTGTCTTTGTGGCAGATGCTGATTATGAGGTTGTCTTTGCCAGTATACAGTCTTGGCAGGTTCTTGCGGTGGTGGTTGGGGGGTAAGGCATTGTAGGGTGTGATGATTGCTGTAGTCGAAAACCTTTCTGTAGCCTAAAAACTTTTTTTCTTCCCACCCCTTTCCCCGGTAGCTCTGAGCCCTGCCAAGTCTGTGCACAAGCCTTGAAATGACAAAGTACCCTTTAGTTAATTGCACAACGGATTGCCTAGAGTTAAAAGTTCTGATTTATATGACTATAGCTCTAACTGCTCAATAACACAGGCCTGTAATCTACTTTCATTTCAAACAGAACGGTGATTTATAGGGCAGCATGCCGCTTTAGCTCAGAAATGAGGTGTTCAACATATGCTCTGTTGACATAAATTTGGAATTTATCGCTGTTGTCAAAACTGCCTGTTGGACAAAGGTGGGTATTAAGGCAATAAATGGCTCAGAATAGTTTTCTGTCACATTTCCTAACCATTGTATTCAGTCTATTTGAGGGGAAAATATATACTTAAAAGTAATCAAATGTCCAAAATCCATGCATCTTGTTTTGAATGGTGAGAAGGGAGGATGCAGGGGGAATGGAGAGACCTGAGGACTTGTGGAGGAGTGGGGATGGGTTGGGGGTGTTGTCGAGGAGAAAGCTTTTCATGAAGTTATGGCCCATTTTAAAAAGATTCCACTTTGCTTCCTCTCCCCATCCCCATTAGGAGGTGAGCTTTCTTTCTCATTTACAAAGAAGGGGAGGCAAATGAAAGCTCATTAAATAAAAATAGTAAAGGACATTTTTATGTGTGGGCTTAAAGCCAGCAATGTCAGGGAGGAGTTAGTGAGTGGGGCTGTGAAGGAGGCAGAGCAGGATTTTGTTTATGGGGGAATAAAGCCACCGGCCAGCATCGCTTTCTTTGCCGCCTCGACAAGCTTGGGCTTCCTTCCACCAACCTTCTGCAGGCTCCAGGGCTCCTGTGGGCCTCATGAACTCTCAACTGCCTGATGAGGGTGAGGAACAGTTGGGTTCTAGGCTCTACACAATATGCTGTATGTACCCCATCCAGGTCCTGACTTATTTGGTACCCACAGTGTGGCCAAGACGCACCACCCCCTCACTCACCCAGAACATGTCTTCAGCACCCACTGATGCCATGCCTTCTGTTTGGCTTGAGAATACAGAGAAATGAGGTCAAGCGGTGTCTTCAGGTAGTTTTCCATCTAGTTGGAGAGACAGACAAGCAAGCAGATGCCACCCCAGTGCCATCAGTGCAACAATAGACACGCGCACAGAAG
This sequence comes from Equus quagga, assembly GCF_021613505.1. Lineage (NCBI taxonomy): Eukaryota > Metazoa > Chordata > Mammalia > Perissodactyla > Equidae > Equus > Equus quagga. The sequence goes on from NC_060280.1 coordinate 62,450,087, forward strand.
ATGGGGATAAAATGGAGGACCCGCTCTGGGAGTCGAGGGACCGGGGAGGCCCCCTCGGGATGATACTATCTCTCCTGCCTGGTGCAGTGGCCCTTTGTGGGTATTAGGTCTCTGCAGAGAGAATACAGAAAAAAATACACTAGTGATAGGCTTTTTTGTTTTTTGAGATGTACCGTGTTATGGTCAGGTGATCAGTGACGTGTGTGTCAGTTTGAGTTTTCTGTGTTGTGTATTATAAGAGCAAGGCCAGGGTCCCTGTGCCCCCTCCATTCTCATGAGCATCAGCTCCACGCTATGGACTGGTCTTCGCATCCCCTGGAGTGCAGGGGCACCAGGTAGGTAGCACGAGGATTTGGCGAATGCCGTCAGTCAAGGTGAAGGATCTCTGCCTTTTCTCCATCCTCTGTTTTAAGATAACATAGCTTGCAGTATGTAGTCGCTAAGTATGTGTCTCTGTGAGATGGAAGGTACTACATGCATATCCAGGGAGCCGGCTGCACCTTGGCTGTCACTGGGCCCAGAGTCATCAGCATTTTGCATTTCCTACACGCCAGGCTCAGCTCGGCCGGCTCACAAGTTAGGAGCTGGAGGAGCACGCGAGCCGCCGGGTACTTCTCCCCCTGGAAACAAGGCCCAGCAGGGGAAGAGGATGCGTGTTTGTTGCTTTTATTTTATTTTTCCTTTTATCTCCATGCCCACATGCGTGGAGCGTCTTGGTGTTGATAAATGTGTGCGTGCACACACACACTCACACTATCCCCCTTTCTCTTGCCTGTGTGCATGCCGCACACACACACACGCAGTCCTGTGCACACTGGGTGTGGACACCAATTGTCAGCCTCCTCTGTGTGGCTCACCCTCCCTTTGCCACCAACCCCTGTCCTTTTCACACAAAGCTCCCCGTTGGGAAAACTCATAATTTTTACACCACACAGTCTTGACTGGCCATTGCTGGAATTACTGTCTCTTTGAAGTGCTTTCTGCTGGGGCATTTACAGGCCATTTTAATTACCTGCAGCTTGCAAGGGGCCTTGCTCCATCCCAGCCTTTGTTTGTTTGTTCTTTGCAAGGAGTCTGTGCAGAAAGGAATACAGCTGCCTTCTTTTACAGAGAAAGAAAAGGGGGGAAAAACGAAGTTTGGGGAACCCTTCCCAGAGCTTCTCCCCATAGCCTGCTCCAGACTCACTGCCCCTCCAGCAAGCCCAGGAAGAGAAGCAGCCCTTGCCCCTGGCTCACCCATGTTCTCAGCAGGTTCCAGCTCCCTGGGTCCCTCGCCTAGATTTTGCCTGGGAGATTTTTGTTTGTGTGTGTGTTTTGGTTTTAAATATTATTAAGTATATTTTCAAACTTCCCGTTATAGACAGCAGGGCTGTCAAATAAAGCTCTGCTCATTGCTGACCAAATCAGAGTCAGCTGCAGTTGAGCTGGGATCCTGCTCATATTTTTTTTCAACTAAATCTGTTTAAGGAGTGTGGGTTATTAAATTATTGAGTCTGGACGTGGAGGTGGAGGGTGGAGGTTGAAATCACACGCAGAGGTAGGACCCACTTTGAGCTGTCTTGGGTTTTACTTTCCTTGTCTTTGTTTTCATTCGATTCTCTCTCTAGAATGAACTAAATATACATAGCCTTCTTTGGGGCTCTGTTCAACACGAGTGTGCATTTCATGTCTACAGATGAAGATGCTGGCCGACCAGAGGAGCCTCGGAAATTTCTCCCCCTCTCTGCGGGTTTTTTACAGCAGGAGGAGTCTTCATTCCTTTATTCATTTAGTCCAAAACTGTACTGAGGAATCAGAAACCTCCTACTTTGCTGATGGGAATGTACAGTGGGGCAGCTGCCTTGGAAACGGCGTGGCAGTTCCTCAAAAGGTTAAGCGTAGAGTTGCCATTGACCCAGCAATTCCACTCCTAGGCTTATATGCAGGAGAAGTGAAAGCATTTGTTCACAGATAAAACTTGTACACCAATGTTCATAGCGGCATTATTCATAGTAGCCAAAAAGGGGAAACCACCACATGTCCATCGACTGATTCATGGATAAATTCAATGTGATATGTCTACACAATGGAATATTATTCTGCCATTCCATAATAAAAAGGAATGAAGTCCTGTCGCATGCTACAACATGGATGAACCTTGGAAACATATATGCTAAGTGAAAGAAGCCAGTCACAAAATGCCACATAGTGTGTGACCGCATTTCTATGAAGTGTTCAGAATAGGCGGATCCGTGGAGGCAGATAGATTAGTGGTTGCCAGAGACTGGGGGCCGAGAGGAAAGGGGACTGACTGCTGATAGGCATGGGGTTTCTTTTTGGGGTGATGAAAATGTTCTGGCTTGGATAGTGGTGATGGTTGCACAGCTCTGTGAATATGCTGAAGACCGCCAAATGGTACACCTTAAAAGGGTGAATTTTAGGGTATGTGGATAATATCTCAATAAAGCTGTTACTTAAAAAACTGTATTGAATGCCTGCTGTGTACCGGACTCTGTGCCAGACTCTTGAGGATACAGCAGAGGGTTTCTGCCTTTGTGTAGGTTACGGTCTGGGAGAGAGAAGGAACACCGTAAAAACCCAGTATACACCTGTAGATTGCATTAATTTCCATAAAGGAAATCCACAAAGTACAGTAGTGGAGAATAGTGTTGATGGGGAACTTAACTAGATGGACTGCGGTTCAGGTGCAGCCGTACTTTCCCAGAGCCTGGCACAGGGTAGGTGATTGACAGATACAGTCATTAGCAGTAGGCGGCGAGGCGGTGTGCCTTCCCTGAGCTCCTTCCTGTCGGAAGCTATAACGTCCCCGAGACCCAGCCTGTCCATGGACTGCGGGTGCCATCATTTGGCTTACCTGTTGTGTTAGTGGCTCCTCTCTTCTCGCCTCTCTCTGATTAGAGCCCCGTGAATTCTGGGCGTGCTCTCGGTGTCTTCTGTCTTGCTGGTGGTTGTCCTGTAGGGGGAGGCTGTGGGAGGACATTATGGGTCGTGGATGGTCTCTCCTCAGGTGGGTAAATGTGAATGTGGATTCTAAGCTGGGAAGTCTGGAGACTTCCCCTTGCTTATGTGGGAAAGTAAGTCATTTAGCCTCAGTTTCTGCATCCACAAAATGGGGACAGCACTCTCGTCCCCAAGCACAGGGTAGTTGAGATGATCCTTAGCAAGCTCTTTCAAAGTCAGATGTGGTATATATATGCATTGGCATTATTATTATAAAACCTCAGTTGACTACATTTTGGTCTTTCTGCATTTTTCCAGAGGAAGGAAAAAAAGAGCCAGCAACGAAGTGGATATATCTGTTTGGTTTTTGCCTTTTTCTTTCACTAACGTGACAGTAACTTACACAAGGTGATCCGGTGTCCATACAGTGTCATGTGCCCCATCTCTTATCTTGTGTTCATAACTGATGTTTAACATGATGGCTCTAAAGCTCAGAATCCTCATAGAAAAGTAATTTAATTTTCGGTGTACTAAAGCAGAAAGAATGAGGCAATATACATTAAGAAGATTTTCAGATGCGTTTAATTCCAGGGGAACTTTTTTTGTGGGCCCTTAATAAACCTCAGCGATTTTCACCAGTCTCTGAGGATCCAGGGCTGATCTGTGGGATTTCAAGGTAGCATTTCGGCTTCCTGGCTAAAGCGAGGACATGTAAAAATGAGCCTTGATAACCAGGAGACAGTGTTTCCCCCACATACCCAGGCAAAACAGCAAGGTAAAGGAGGAATCTGTAGCTTTTCGAAAACGATTTTCCCAGAAATTGGCTATTTGTGCTGGTTGAAAGCCTCATATGGGAGTGAGAGAGAAAAAGCAAGGCGCTGCTCATCCATAACCATAGTTCAATTCCCTTATAGGGCCTTTTAGGATCTAGAGAGAATATTTGGGATTTATTTTTGTTTCCCTTGGGCTGACATCATCAAGCATGCATCATGGTGCCCTGTTTTGGATTTGGAAGGAACTGTAAGAAGCTATAAATCTTAAGGCATTTTACTATTTTTTCCTCTTCCCTTTTCTAAAAGCACAACTTTTCTGGTTTCCTTTAAAGAAAAAAAAAGAAAAAGAACACAAAATAGAAAGAAAGAAAGAAAAAAAAAAGAAAACTACAAAAGTGTGTATTGATCCCCTTCCCTCAGATCTTAACCGCCCAGGCTGTAATACCTTGCTTACATCTGCCAGGTTTTTGTGCCGTTTTGCAACATCTCCTTAATCCAGTGAGCATAAATAGAACATTTCAATCATATTTGGCTACCAGGAACTTCGCAGATAAGCACGCTAAGACCTTGTTGAAAGGGACTGTATGAGATTGTGTGTGATAAGATCATCCTATAGCCCAGGCGCACAAATGGAAAACTTTTGTTCTTGGTGAAATTTGTTGATAGAGATATTTCAAATAAATGACTTAGGAGAACTCGGTATTTTAAAACAAAGGGCCGGTTATGTAATAGCCAGAGGGCCCAGGCCTCCTGGTGCTCAGCAGCCATGAAGATCCTTCTTTGAGCAGTTGCTGCAGGGAGATTAGCATGCCCCTTTGTCATTTCTGACATCGTATTTTAACACCCACAGCAGCCTTATCTGAAAGCACTGTACTTGGTGTGGTTATGGCTGCGGAGAATGCCATTGTCCTGCCTCATATTTTCAAGGCTCAGGACAGCTCCTTCCACTCTTCAGTCAGCTTCAGGTTGGCCTTGATCCCAGGCCAAGGCAGGATGCATGGCTTTCTTTCTGAGAACCCCATGGAGGCCTTCTCTTTTGGACAATAGGGACAACTGTTCTTGTTCTTGATTTGTGTTTGTGTGTGTGTGTATGTGTGTGTGTGTAGAGGGGGCGGATTTTTTTACCTCTATGTTTTTCTCTTCAAATCCCTTTCATGTTTGTTCATTCATTCAACAGAAATGCACTGAATCCCCTCTATGTTCTGGGCTTGGTGACAGAGGTTGAGGGGATGAATCTGGTATGGATCCTTCATGAAGGGGGGTTATAGTCTGACTGGCACAGGACCCTGTCAGCCCCCACAGCCTTTCAGTGTTGTAAACCTGATTGGAAAGGACCTAGGAAATCATCTAACTCAACCCTTGCATGTTGCAAAGGTGTGAAGTGAAATCAAGAAGAGGGTAAGTGGGGTTGACCAAGGTCATTTGATAATTCCTGGCAGAGCTGGAGTAAGCACCAGATCTTCTGCCCCTAATCCAGTGTTTCAGTCAATATACCACACTTCTAATCTAGATTCTTAAGAAAATGTGCCTTCTTTGGCATTCTCTCCTCCTCCCTTTAAAAGACTCTGACACAACCCAATGGCCAACATCTTCCATAGTGCCACTGGTCTGGATTCCCAGCAGAGAGGCGCTGGCTGTATGCCCTGCCACTCCTCCACCCCAATCCTGCAGCACAGAAGGTGTTAACTAGCACTCTGTTCTTGGTTGCTTTTTTTAATATGTTGTTTGAAATCTTTGCCTTTTATTGGTATATTTACTTTATGGCATACATAAAGAGCCGTATTAAAAAATAAATTGTGTTGTAAAAGCATTTGGTAATGTTTATTAATATTGACTAGTCAGGGAGCAACGAACTCTATTGCTAGAAGGATAATTTGTGGTAATACCAGCTAAGCGTTCACAGCTTGTCAAATGACTGTCTAATCTCAACATTAAAAAAATGTGGGTAAAAGGATAATTTCCCTTATGCCTTGAGGAAATGAAAGTGACCCCTTCCCTAGCCAAGATTAGTGCTCTCCCTTCCTTTTCTCCCTGGGGGTACCAGGCTTCCTCTCTGGTTCCACACAACCCCAGGACTGGGTTTTAGTGATCAGGTGTCCCTTTGTCTTAGGGTGGTTGGTGACTGCTTCACTAGAAGTTAGCTTCTTGTGTGTCTGCTCTGGCTGCCTGCGTCTGTGCTGAGGGCCTTGGAGGCGGAAATAGAGACCTGGTTCCTGTCCTCCAGGGAGTTTTGAAGAACTTATAAATGGCTTAGTGCTGAATTGTGGACTTGATATACCAAGAAAGAACGTAAAGAAAAGGACACAGGTGTGACTAATGACCCACCTAGACTGGAATATGTCTCTACTGGTAGCGTTAAGAGACATTCTTTGGGAAGATATAATGTCACCCTTAGATTCCCTGAGTATCCCAGATGTCCTGTGAATGGCCGGCTCTGGCTTAGGGTGGAGGCCTCCAGTACAACAGGCTCTGTGCAGAGGATTCCTTCCCCGCAAAAAAGCATTTGGAGAAAGTATAGGAGATTGGACCGCATGTGGAAACACCCGTGATCTCCCTGGAAGTTGGCTTTGGGAGTAAATCCCTCATAGCTTAATAACTTTTGGTTCATTCCTTCCTCTTAAAATTAGAGCTCACAATGCTACTGACTGTTTGGCCTTCCTCTTGTCACTTGAATTAAAGGTAAATGGAGGTAAATTGAAGGTACCTTTTGAACTTAAGAATCTGGGGAAAAAGAGTAAAGGCATTGCTTACGTACGTAGGGTCTTCTCTCTCTCAGCTCTGTTTCTGCTTGGAGAGGTGAGCGAGGCCAGGGTGAGGTTCTCTTACCACTGGGTTTAGGAATCATTTGTTGCTTTTGAGACTGAGAACATTGGCAGAGCCCCATGAAGGGACCTGCCTCACTGTGCCCACTTGGGAGACATGGCAGCAAGTCAGCACCAGTTGGCCAGCTGCTCCTCAAGAGAGGAGCAGAAGTTTGCTTGGTGGCTGGCTTCCCATGGTGAGTAGAGGATCTTGGAGAGTATTGGTTGCCATGTGGGCAGCAGGCCTTGGAGAGAAGAGGATCATTTTAGACTTTGGTTTGGGTTTGACTCACAGAATCTCCTGTCTCGTCCTTGTCTCTTATGAGCACCTCTAGAAGCACTGAGTAGGTCACGTTGATGGTCACGGGATCAGAAAGCAAGAGCTCCAAGCGTCGGGTTAACTTCTGCACGTGGAGCAACTCAGACCAAGGAGAGGGTGAGTTGGAAAGGTCTTCAGGACCTCACTGGCCAGAGCCGAGTGCTGGTTCAGGGACTGGAGTCAGTTAGGCTGCGAACAAGGAAAATATTACCTTATAAAAGCCCTTATACGTTGGATTCCCCACTTTACTTTTCCTCGTTCAAAGGTGGGTAGTCCAGCTACAGAGTTCCCTCCCATTAACTTTCCCCAGTGACAGATCTTAGTTTTCAGTGCTGATCTGCCCAGCAAAACTCACAGGTCAGCTCCCGAGTAGGAGAGTGAAGGAGAGCAGCCTTGAGTATCGGATCAGAATTCCCTCTCTAAACCTTCCCTGCCTGTTGGTCTGCTCTCACTGCTGGTTGTCTCTGGGCAGAGGAACTTGGGAAGAAATGGACCATTGGCAATGTTGAGCCTTGAACCCCTCTCTCTCAGTCAAGCAGTGCTGCCAGCCCTTCTCCTCGTGTTCTCCCTTGGTCCTCAGTCCTGGGTGGGTTGGAGGTGGGCCGAGCTTCTCCTGCAAAGAGTAGATATAGAGGGCACCCCTTAGGGAGCAGCTGGTGTGGTCAGCTGTCCCTGGCAGCTGAGCATGGGGAGGATGGAGTTTGGCATGGGTCTCTCCTTGCTTCCACTTCTTCTGCTGTTGTGTTCTAGCTGGGCTGGGGGAGATGAAGGCTTATCCTGAGGCTGAGAGGTTGGTCTGAAGGGCAGGCTTTGTGTGGCTATGAAATAACCATTGGCCTTCCTCGTGTGGACTTCAGGAGCCACAGGACAGAGTCCAGCATTGGGTTGGAGGCTGCCCATGAAGCTCTTGTACCTGGATTATTGTTAGGATGAAACGAGGGATGCCTAGACCCGCTCTGCACCCCCCCCCCCCCTTAGACAGAGGAATTTCTTCAGCAGCATTCAGCAATCACTTCTTAACTAGGCCCTATGAAGAAAAGGGAAAGTAGACATGGCTTCTGCCATTATATAGTTTACAGTCTAAAGCAGACAGAATCTTTATGAATTTTTAGACTTAACAGTAGCACAAAAATGGTTTGGGTGAGCATGTATCTTGTTAACTGGGTTTTACTGGTGAAAGTTGTGTGGTTGAGAATCAGTGAGAAGGAATGAGTCTTTCTCTCCCGTTACTTGTTAAAAGGTTTAGATTCGCTTAGCTCTGATTTCTCTTAATGATTGAGTTCTCTTGAGAAAATAGCTAGAAAACTGTTAGAGGTTAATTTTTTCTTTGTTTTATTGGACTTAGATGATAATCTGTCACATTTAAGGTGAGTTTATCCAACAGGCCAGATGTGGTCTGAGGTGGGGCAGCACTGGGGGTGGAGGAGAATTTGAGCTCTCTCCCAAGAGTGGGTGATGCGGACCTGAAGCATATGGGGGAGATGGATCCTCCACCGAATATAGATTGGAGATGCGTAGACCGTGCTAGAACTGGGTTACTTTCAAAACGTTGTTCAGCAATGTTGCTTCTTCTCAGAGAATAGAGTGTAAAAACCGAGGCGGAATGCAAAAAGGTACAAAAACGTCCCCAGCTCTCCTCCTTCCCTGTGTTGCGGTGGAGGATGATGACCTCAGATGGCTGTGAGCAGTTAGACCTTGTGAAAAGAGAGGACCGGACTGGGGAAATATGAGCGTGTGTGGTAAAGAAGAAGGAGGTGGACAAAATTTCCATTTTAATCAAAATGTTTTGCAGTTGCATCATGGCGGTGGGGGGAGGGGAGGTTGTGGTCTAAAGAGTGACAGAACATGAGTTCATACAAATTTGCACTTTTGCTCCAGAAACCAGTTGGAATTCTATTTCCCCATTGGCCATTCTGCACACTGTGCCACGGAGAGGCTACTGGTAGCCAGGTCCCTTGAGTGCCCTCAATTTTTTCTCTGCCATTTCCTTTTCCTTTGAATTAGGAGAAGCTTCCACCTTTTCACCTTGGCATCTGAATAATATTTAATGCTATGAGCAAACCAGTGCTGGGCTCCCTTGAACACCAGGCCTGTGAGATGTTCCCTTTTCCTCGTCTGAACTTTGTGTGCTTTGCCCAGGTCTCTGCCAGTGGGGCAGGACCTTGTCCTTGTACTGCATGTGGGGTTACCTGGATGCCATGCTGCCTCTGATAACTTGAGTTAGTGGGTCAGGTACAGGGCAGTGTCCTTACCCCAAGGATTGGGCAGGACAGGACACCTGTGTCTCTGCAGGCTAGGAAATGCATGGCAGCCAAATGGTTCCAAAGACAGGCTGGTGATGAGTTCCAGAAGTTTCTTTTACTGAAAGATAGACCGCAAGTGAATAAAGGAGGAAACTCAAGTCATCTGGATTAAAAGGTTTTAAAATGAATAAATTTCTGGGATTGGGTGGTTGATTTTTGCTTGGGTTATCCTAGGTTGACTGCCTAAGTGTCATGGGACATCACACAAGAGGAACATGGCTCAGAGAGGATAATAGTGCCCCTTAGAGGAGTTCCTTGGAGGCTAGGTAAAAGGATATGGGTCTGACTTTTGAATAATAAAACTTTGGCTCCATATGGGACCAAAACCTGAGATATCACCCACCTCACTTTACAGATGAAAAAATGCAGAGAGACACTGAGAGCAGGATTTGTCTGAGATCAGAGAACAAGTTAATGGGCGAGTCAGGATGAGGATCCAGGTCTTCTGGCTGCTCGCGTGGCATTCTTCCCTGCACCCTGCTACCTCTGTAATAAAGGGCCAAGGGTACGTCCACTTTCATGCCACGCCAATATATTTGGCCAAGAAAGCCACTTCCACCAATTGCCAGGCACATCCATTGGCATCTAGAAAAAAGGCAGTGAGCTTCCCAGAAGCTGTTCATCAGGGTGAGGAGAGACTTGCTCTGGAACCTACAGGGAGAAGAGATGGGAGTCCAAGGGCAGAGTTGGGGATGCTTATCCTGGCGTTGGCTGCTGAAACCTGAAGACTGGTCATTCCAGAGTCCTTTTGGAGAACAAGTCAGAATGGGTGTTTGTCCTCCTTTTCCTCCTGACAGCCGCCTCCTGAGAGGTGGGCACCTCTGGAAGCTAAGAAATCACCAGTAAAGAAAAGGATGAAAATAAATAAGACCAAAATCCCATGTGCTGCCATGCACCAGACCTGACCATGAATGTGTGCAAGAGGTTCACTTGCTGAACCACTTGTGAATAGAGCTTTTGCCACTCCATGGACCATCTCTTAGAAAAGCAAACATCTATCACACCCGGGGAAGTGGTAGGAATACTCAGTTATCCTGTGTGCGTGTGCACGCGCGTGCGCAAACATACTCATATGCCTGGGTACATATTTAAAAACCTGCTTTGCCCAGAATGCTGTTAGGACATGTCCTAGTGCCCAGCATTGTGAAATATATTTAGAGTTAAGAATGTTCAGTTAAAATGTTCTGTACTGTTACTATTTCTCAATTGGGATGGATCAGCCATGGCCAGGAGTAAGATTACATGGGGGTGGGGCGCACTACAGTGTCATGGATGAGGGGTGTGTGTGTTTGTGATTGGGAAATCATTTGTTGTCTTTGGCAAGGGGTTAGAGGGAAGGCGAGCAAACAAAACTGTGATTGAGAAAGAGTTCTATGAAGAGGACTGGGTGTGATCGCCATCAGAGGCCGCACGCACTGGGCACTGTATGCTGTCTTCAGGACCCTGTGGCCCGTAGACCGTGGCTCTCAGGAGGCTCACCTGGGAACCCGCATGTTTTTGACACACTGTTGTGTTCTCATTACGGGATTCGAAGGTGGTGGCAGTGGGTGGCTCGGCTTAGTTGTCATGATCTGGGGGCACTGAGGCCCAGCTCCGGGTCCTGCTGGCTCGAGTCTGTAATACCCCCACTTCCCACCCGCAGTTTTGTCAGTATCAGTATCAGCAGCTCTCCAGCCTTTGACTGTCGTCTAAACACATCACATTCTGATTGCAATAAGTTGTTGGCTCTAAGGGGGCCTTGAATGCTCTCCTGCCTGTCCCACCGCTCTCAGCTCCTACCTCTGGCTGCCGTTGCCTGCCCTGTTACACCTCAGGGCCCAGGCCCCTGGGGAGGTGGCAGGCAAAGCGCAGAGATGGGCGTGGAGGTGGATCCTGGGAACAGGGCCTGAGAACAGGAGTGTGGGTGGGAGGAAAGTCAGTGTTCCAGGCCAGATGGCCCGCACGCCAGTCAGCAGCTCAGAGCTTCGGCCATGCCTCGCACAGACTCTCTTCCCAGTGCTCAGCTCCCCACTAGCCAGCCTGCTTCCCTATATCTATCCAGCTCCATTGCTGGCTCCTGACTGAACAGTGAGGTCAGGCGGGAAAGGCCCCTGGTGGGAGTTGGGATCAGAGCCAGTTGTTACTGGGACCTCTGTCTTCTTGGGGTGATCATATGTGCCAAGCCCACCTCACAGAACTGCAGTGATGGTAAAACGAGATAACGTGCATGAAAGCAGTTTGGAAAGCCAAAATGATGACTACCACCTTGCATTTCTAGAATGAAGTTATCTGGTTTCTTGCAAGCTTTCTTTCTGTCAGGGCTCAACCTCTGGCAAGAAATAGAGGAAGACGTTTCAAAAGATGGGCCTTAGGGGCCGGTTCTCCATGTTGGGGAGTGACTGTAGTTCTAAGAACCTCTGGATGCCCCGACAGGAGCATCTTGTCTCCATAAAAGCATCAATTCATTAATAAGTTTCTTCAGAGCCTACTCTGTGCCAGGCACTGCATGGGAGTGGGGATACGAGAGAGAAAAGGTATAGGTGCAGGCCTCCTCCGTCTAAGGGTCTCGCAGGGGAGCCAGGCACCTGCACAGTCGCAGCGCAGCAAGGGCGGTGCTGTGACCCAGGTAAGCAGAGGCCTCGTGGCCTCCATGTGTGGTCTGTGCTACTTTGACCACGAGCATTTGTCTGACTGTCCTAGTGCTTCTTCCTTCCTCCCTCTGAAATTGGATCTGATTTTTTTTTCTTGGTCCGTGTGCCAGTGAGTAAAGCAATAGGAAGTGCCCTGTTCTTCTAGCACTTGGACAAGACCAGGAATGGATGCTTCCTTGGCAGCGGGCCATGAGAAAAGGGGGCACTTTAGGCTGTCTGAGGATCCAGGGATATGGCTCCAGCAGTGCCCATCCCTAGCTCCCATGCCCTCCTTCTCCCTTCCTCTTGTTCACCTGCCAGAGGGATGACTGCAAAGCCCCCGCGTGGGGGTGGGCCTGCCTTCTGTCCAGCGAGAGCAGCAGCAACCTGTCTTTTCCTTTCCCCTACAGGAAGCTGCACAGTGGGATGAAGACGTACGGGTGTGAGCTCTGCGGAAAGCGGTTCCTGGATAGTTTGCGTCTGAGAATGCACTTACTGGCTCATTCAGGTAGGCAAGGATGCCCTGACTGGCCCCTTGGAGCACAGGCAGCCACCTCCTGCCCACCTTCACCTCCACCCAGAGCACAGTGTCCCCACTGCTGGCTGGGGCCTTGGTCCACCTTGTCCCATGGATGTTCCCTCCAGGTTCATGGAGCAGAAAGTCCATCGTGATGATCTGACCATCTGGACGAACCCATCCTCTTTCTCACCTGGGTTTCCCAGGGTGGTGTTAGCACCCACTGCCCCACGTGCTCTACCTTTCGAAGTAGACTGTGGTTTCATTAGCAAAACAGTTGTGGAATTAGGTTCTCACTGTCTAATGAATCTGACTATCGGGTTCACATTATACAGGAGCCTTTAATTAAATAGGTATAGAAAGGTTGGAACACAAAGCTAGTTACAGCGTGCTGTCTTTTGCAAGTTAATTTTATCCAATTCTAGTGGGGTCGACTGTGCAGCTCATGTTTGGGCAAAGCTGCTCTGCCCCATGAGGCGTGGAAAGGGAAGAAGCACTGGCACCCAGTGTGCTTCGTGTCCTTGGTGGAGGGAAGGATACAGCAGGTCTGATGTTGCTGCTTTGAAGCCATGGGCTCCCCTGGCTTTAGTTGTGGCGGCCTCCACACTTCCCTGCCAGGGCCAGTGCTGTATTCCCTCTGATTCCCTTGCCTTTCACCCTTGGAGTCCCGTTTTAGGGAGAGGGGAGGGCTGTCCTCTTATTCGGTATTGCTCTCCCCTCATATCGTCAGCTGTCAGCGCCTGCTGGTTCCTTCCCCGTGTTGCCTCCCGCATCTGGCCTTCTGGGCAGTTTGGCATTTGTGAAATGAGCATGGGCTTTGGGGCTGGCAGATGAAGGTTCAGATCTCGTCTGTGATAGGTGCTAACTGTGTGACCCTGGGCAGATTTGTGTTCTGAACCTGAGTTTCTGCATCTGTAAAGTGTAGGTGTTGCTAGCTCGTATCAGTTTTTTTTTCTTTAGTGTTAGGTTACACAATACATGTTAAAGGCATCTGTAGTCCATTCTCTGGCATACAGTTGATATTTAATAAATGTTGATTGTTTCTGCTTGCCCGTTCCTCTCTTTTCCCTAGTCCTGAAGCTGTCACCCTGTGGTGTGTTCCCGTCACCGTACTCCAGAGCTTTCGGTCTGGCTGGCTGTTTGCAGTCTCTCCCTGCTTCTTGCGTCACCTGCACAGTTGTGTAAATGCTATTTGGTAGCTTTTTATGCTTCAGCTCGCCACAGCCTTGCTGCAGAGCCTGTGCGGCTCAACCATGCCTTGGATGTTGTCTCTCCCTGGCCTTTATGGCCCTTCCTGAGGTACCCTAGCTCCTTGCCTCTCTTTCTTCCCTCTTCCAGATCCAGGGATTGGGCCAGACCACGTGGCAGTCTATGTTGGCGTGTCCACTCTGTGTGTTCCATTCCTTCTTCGAGTGGGCCTTCCCCACCCCACACCTGGCTCCGCTGAACCGTTCTCGTCCCACCCACTTGTCCCACCTTGGCCTGGAGTCCTGAGTCCAGGCGTTCCTGCCTTCAGCCTCTGCTTGGTACTCATGTCTCTATTTGTTCTATTTTTGTAACTTGCCCCTTGTATCTCCTTGCTTCCCTTTAGCTTTAAATGCTGTTTAGGGTACAGTGTGGGGTTTCATGAGCCGTCTGCCAACCAGGTGGCCACCCCTCCCAAGAGCAGAGTGTGGCTCTTCCGTCTCATTTGCTCCCTGCTCCAGGCCCCTGTGTGGTCTCCATCTATGTGGAGTTGGACACTTCTGTGTGGGCAATACACTTCTCAGCCTGTGGTTAAAGCTTCCTCGCCCCCTCTGTCGCTCAGCCCAGTGAGCGTCCCTCCTCCATACTTTTTCCTTGAGTCCAGTGGACTCGTCTGCTTGTTGCTCTCTGTGCTTTCCGAGCTCTGGGGTTTCCTTTACCCATTCCCTCTGCTTGGAATAACCCTTCCCAGTCTTCCCAGATCTTCAAGGTCCCTTCTGCAGTGCCATCCTCAGCTTTCCCCACCTCTAGCCGGAAGCAATCAGGCCTCCTTCTGGGTGGCCATATTTCTTTATCTGAAGTATCCTTGGGCACAGTCGTTCTTCTTTTGTTATGGTTGTTCATGGATTTGCCTGATGACCCCTACTTTGGAGCCAGGGTTAGGAATTTGGGCACCTATCTCCTGACCGTGTGACCTTGGGCAAGAAATGGGAACCCTCTGGGCCTCCGGATCCTCAGCTGTGAGATGGGAGTACTTCACCCTGCCTCAGAGCAGTTGAGAGGCTCACACCTGACACTTAGCGCCATGCCTGACCTGTGATAGGCTCTCGGGGGATGTAATCTTCCTTTCCCTCTGTTCCTCTAATGGACTGGAAGCTACTTGGGGACAGGGCCTGTCCCCATTATGCCCAGCACATTGGAGCCTATAGATAGTGGTTGAATGAATGAGTGCAGCCTGGGAGGCCCATGGGCAGCTCAGGGAATGTCCAGTCTCCCACCACTGTCTCCTGCACTGGGCGCTGTTTAGACTGTGTCCCAGGGGTGTACGGCGGCGGGGCGGGTAGGGGGTGGGGGCAGCCAGGAGCCCTCTGGCCCGTATTGTCCAAGTCTGAATTAGCTGCTGGTTCTGCTGTGAAACACACTTCAGCAGTGTTGGTGGGGCCGGTGGGAGAGACAGAAAGGGGAGAAGCTGCTTACACCCTTTCAGGTGGGCCTGGAGCCCGCACTCCAGATACCATGAGTGACTCTGCCTCACCCCTGAGGAGCCAGCAGTTCCCTGGGGACGCGCATGCCTGTCCTCACTGAGATACCCCTTCAAAGTCCCACAGTCTCATAGGGATGCCCCAGCAGCTTTGGGAGCTGAGTCCTGTTTTCCTGGGTTTTCTTCTCTGTGCCTCAAGCCTGATTTTGCAAATGATCTGTCCCTCTGAAATTCACTTGCCAAAGCCCTTGTGAAGGAGGATTTGGTGATGGGGGACCTATGATGGGCCCTAATCCTGCTTTAATTCACCCTTGCAGATAGCTCACAGGTTGTTTCCACTCTGACATTTCTAGTCTCTGTTTTTTCTTTCTATTGTCCTGCATATCTCTCACCCCTATGCTGGGAGGTCTTGAAATTAAAATGACAGCAAGAGCTTAGGGAGGCCAGACCACTTCCTAGATTGTTTGCCCCTGCCCCTGTTACACAGTGAAGGCTCCGGGGCCTCTGAAGGGCCCTGGCCTTGTCAGGGAGTTGGGGTTGGAGGGCTGGACTGGTGGTGCCGGGTCTTCTCTCAGATTCCAGTCACAGAAGTCGGGTTGTACACCTTCTGACTGCTCCCCAAGTTGCCTGAGAACAGAACTGTGTGATGTTTTAGAAGAGGCCTTTAATTAGATAGCAGGAGCTTTCCTTGCTGCCCTGTTCTGAAAGCTTCGTGCAGGAAGCCGACAGCAAGAATGGCCTCTCAGTGTCTGTAGTGCAGACCCACTTTACAGAACATCACCAGTGGTTGGAGCAGCAGTGCAGAGCCTAGGAGAACAATAGCTGCTCCAGAACCCTGGGGACCATTTGTTAAACCGGAGCAGGCCATGGAGAAGAGAGTCTGGGATCTGGGTCAGGGTCACGGTGCTCCTGGCTTCCCCTGAATTTGTTGCTGCCCTTGCACAGGCACATTCCTGCTGTTTTCTCCTGCTCAGCGGAGCTGAACGATGCTCAGGCGCTCAGTTCCTTGCTCGCTCCCTCTGCGTGCTAGCGGCCCCCACCCCCTCTTGGCGAGCATGGCCTGTGTTTGTTATTGTAGTTCTGGCGCTGGGCCAAGCCTGGCTGGGAGCCAGCCTTGTGGGTACAGTGTGTACAGTGAGTGCTGAGCCAAGTTTGTCATCATACACGATTAATTTTTTTTTCTAATCTGGTAGGGGTGGGGTGAAGGAGCAGGCGAGAGAAGAGTTTCTCTGATGCTTGAAAACAGGCCACATGGAATTCTGCGGAGACATTATTGATGAAAGGGTGAAACACTCTGTCTCTTGTTTTTCCTTCTCTCCCTCTCTCTTTCTTTTTCCTCCTTTCTCGTTGTCTTCCTCTCTCCTCTGCATGTCCCTATCCGAGGAAATCAGCCTGTAGGAGATCGACAATATGCGGTCTTATTTTCAGTGACTAGAATACTAAATTTACGCTCCTAAATCAGTTTTCATTGTGTTGAAATTGACAATTTGTTTAATTAGAAGTTTGCCCTGTAGGAGGCCCTTCTTAAAGACAGTTATTTCTTTCTCTTTCTCTTTCTCTCTTTTTTTCTTTTTTAAGACTCTAAAGGGTAGTAGTGAATGTTCAGTTTAATTGAAGTTTTTATTTCAGTTTGAATGTATTAATTAATCAAGTGTTTATGAGATATACCTGATGATAAGAATACATTTAAATTAACAAACAATAGCCTAACTCATTAACTAATGACATTGATCTGGCCAGGCCCTGCATTCTCGGAGGTGGTTTTGGGGAGCAGGTGGGTTTGAGTATGGGGAAAGAGGCTTGGGGTGAAAGAGTGACCCCTTGGATGCTTTGCAGAGCTCTTCCTTCTGGAGCGTGGACCTTGGGTGGAAGATGGTGGCAGTGAGCAAGGGAGGAATCCCAGCCCCTCTGCAGCCCGGGATCACGCTGCAGTCTCCCTCTCCATTCTTTGCTGTCCCATCCCGTGTGGTGATGGGGCCCTGAAGCATCTACAGACCAGACCTCTGTGCTGTGCTGTTTGCTGCTCCTTGTTCTCCCTTAAGAGGTGATCCCTAGCTCTGGGATGTCCATGCAGAGACCGTAGCCTCGGGCGGTGACTCAGTTGGTTCTGTGATTTGCTCGTGTAAGGTTTCCCATTAGGTAGTGTTTCCCACAGCTTGGCTTCACATACTGGTGGATTAGAAGTGAGCACACCCAGAACTGCTTGCCCCTATTTTTGACTTGGCTGCGTACTATTCAGAGGTTTGCCTGTTTCGGTGGCCTGCTCCTATTCTGGGAGTGTCATTCATTTTTGGAGCCAGCAGACATTTCCTAAGCACTAATTCTGTGGCGGGCTCCGTGCGCTGAAAACTGCAGAATGCACAGCATCCCTGTCCTCAAGGAGCTCTAGTCTAGCAGGAGAGACGTTTGACTGTGAAGCAATGATAAAAGAAAGCACTGTGTGCAAAGTGCCAAGAAAGAGTCTAGTAGGAATTCAGGAGGAGGGTGTTCCTTCTAGAGGATGGTAGAACTTACATGGAGGGTGAGAATGAATTTTGCTAGGAACTGGTGAGGAGGAAGCCCAAGACACCTATGGTGATGTGCAGTGTAACCAGGGTGTGGGGGCTGCTTGGGGGGGCGGAGTGGGGAGGGCAGAGTTTAGAAGGGAGGGATGGGGCAGGACTGTGGAGGGCCTTCAGTAGCAAAATGATCTGCATTTTACCTACAGCACTGAAAAGCCACTGAAGGATTGAATAAGGGAGTGACACTTTTTTTCTCTGGAATAGAAAGGCCTGTTGGGTTTTTTGATGTACATGAGGTTGGAATATAGGATTTATAAGACCCATGGAGAAATGGCCTGAGTGACGATCTTGGGGTGTGGCTGGAGTGTAGAGAGGCCTGTGCCTCTTGCCCTTGTGAGGGGCACTCAGCCTTTCTTTGTGAGTCAGGTCCTGCTAGGGGGCCAGTCCCCTGCACTCACTCCCCCTTGCCCTTCTCTGAGCACTGGGAGCCATGGCTGTTGAGAAACCTCTGCTGACACCGGACTCCACCCCAGAGTTAGAGCCACCAGGACAGAAGATGGTGTATGGCTGATAGATTTTCCGATTCCAGCCACAGCATGGGGTGGCCGGGGCATATTGTTCGGGGCCTGCTTGGGTCCTCTGTCTGGCAGGGAAAAGGGCTGGAGAGGTTGGGGCCAGAAACCAGATTGCTTCTCTCATGCTTTCCCCTGTTCTGATGAGATGGAAGAAAAAAAATTATGAGAGGTCGAAGATCTGTGGATTGTACTTGTTGCTTTTTTTTCTTTTTGAAACACTTTGCTTTGGGATTCAGGGTTCTTCTTCCCAAAGATAGAGAAGGTGGGGGCAGCAAGGTAGCTGGAAAATTCCCCGTGACTGCGAGGCAAGGATCTGAGCTGGTCCCCATGCCGATGATGGGAGAGGCCTCTTCTGATTGAAAGACAGCTTCCAGGACCTGCAGCTTCTCCTGACCTTGCAGCCTCCCTCTCCCTAGGCTCTTCCCAGATTAGGTGTCTGCTGAAAGCAGGAGACTGGGAGTTATCCAGGCAGGTCTGAACCCATGGTCAGTTCATTCTCTCCCTGCCCGCCCCCCAATGAACGTCAGTGCTCCCTTCTTATGGTTAGCTTTCTGCCATCAGGGCAAAACCAGGAGAGGACCAAGAAGAAACTGCCTGAGCCCTTTAACTCTCACAACGTGCCTTCAGAGGTGGGTACGGTGGAGGGTTTGGGTTAATAGCGCAGCACAGAGAAGATCCGATGAGCATGGCTTGGAGCCCCGCTACCTTCCCTTTGGTCCTTGTGGGCGAGGGGGGTGCGGAAAGAGGAAGGAACCAAGAGAAGCCACTTTCCCCGGCTCTCTCTTGAACATGCTTCTCTCTCTCTCCCTCCCTACCCTGAATTTGGCCTGCTTCCCGAACTTTTTCCCAGAGTGGTGTCGTCACTGGCCTGCGGCAGGTCTGGATGTTCTGCCAGCATTCCAGAGAGTTTATGATCGCTCGCAGATGTGCCTCCAAGAACACACTGTACCCAAAGCAGAAATTAATGCAGGCTTGACTGCTGTCCAAGCCCATACACGGGAGAGAGGAAAAAGAAAACAAAAACTGTTTAATGCTGTTTATAAATTATACACTGGCTGATGAAAAATACATTTCTTCCCCTCTCCTCCCCCTTTCCTCACGGCCCCCCCCCCCCCCCCCCCCTCCTCGTTTTCTGCCTCCGGAGCCTAAACTGAGACCAGAAGAATATGGTTTTGCTTTTTAGCTCCTGTTTTGGCTGGGATCCGAAACCCTGCTGCTGATTCACAGCCAGAGTATTTTTCCCCTTTACCTGATGAAATATACTGATTTTTCCAGCCCAGATGGGGTGTTTTGGGTTTTGTTGTCTGCGTTTTGTTTTGTTTTTGTTTTTATTTTAACTTTCTTTTTTGGCTAGGGATTTTGTTGACAGTCAGTGACAGGTCCTGGGATGACGCTGTGTGCCATGCTGGCCCCAGGGCAGATAGAACCCCACATCTGTGCCCCTCAGTGCTGCTGGATGTGCGTGCCTGGGTCTCCCCGGCCCCGAAGGCTTCACGTCAGCCCAGCTGAACAGACGAAGTTCGGAAAGTTCACGGCAGGTCATTGTATTAAACAGTGTTTTCTTCACTTCTCTCCCGCCCCTTCACCTCCAGCCCCGTGTGAAGAGGGGGTTCGCATATCCCTCCCCCCAAATACACACGTCTCTACCTCCATATGGTGCCTTAGCAGGGGTTTGGAAAGTTCGTCTCATCTATCCCTCTGGATCCCAGCCTCCCCCCTGCACTCCAGTCCCCCATCCCAATTTATTCTATAAATTCGTTTCCGCATTATGTCTATCCATTTACATGGCTTTTGTGTTTTTTAATACTGCTAATGTTTATCATTTGCCCAACAGGCTCGACAGATTTTGCTTCCTGTAGAGCATCGAGGCTTCAGAGCCCCCTGGTTGCTAAGTAGCAGTCTCCCTGTACTGTAATGGGCTGATTGTGTATTCCATGCAGCGCTGTATCTTATTTTTGTATGCAAGACAAAGTGTTTTGATGGAGGACGATTGCGGCAGTGTCTGGAGGCTGTTTGGAGTTTTATGGGCTGTACAGTACACTGTGTGCTCTCCGAACAGAACACAGGCTGTTGAATTTGGGATTGGATTTGTCATTTTTCCCCCCTCAGAGAGGAGCCTGTCAGATAGAACATTACTTTAAGGGTGGAGGGAAGAAAGTGGAAATTATGTAATAACCTTCTCACTCTCTCTGTCTGTCTCTCTCTCTGTCTGTCTCTCTCTCTCTCTGTCTCTGTCTGATTTTTCTCTCCCAAAATAGGATGCTTTCTCCTCCACACGCCCCCTTTCCTACCACCATATGATTTTGTCGAGCTAGATGATGACGTTCCTATCAGGAAACGAATGGCCCTAGAGAGATGGATGCTGGGACATCCTGTCTGTCTGCTGTTTATTCTCCTTCTCTCCCTTCCTCTGCTTTGCTCCTTCCATCCTTCCTAAGTTCTGGGCTGCTTTGCTGGCCCTTGTTTTTGTCTGAGGATGAATGGATAATGGGGCTATAAGGTAGGATGTGTGTGGGATCCACCCAAAGGCAATTTTCTTATTTCCAGGGCCTTTTCACCTCCCTTTTGCTCCCCACACATGCACCCCACCAGGATTTTTAGGTGGTCCTCTATTTATGTGGTTCTCCATTGCTTCCTTTCCTCCTTAGTCCTCATGCCCTAGCCCTCTAACCAGGCTGTGCCTGGGTCCCAGGATCCAAGGCTGTGCCCAAGGGACCAGATTCCACTACACCCACGTGCCATACTCTTCAAGCTGTCCTTCTCGGCGCTCTCTGCTGAGCTTGCTGTGCTGGCGGGTGTTGATTTCCAGCTTTGCTTTTCTCCTCTCCTTCTATTTTTTCCCAGTCTCCTTTTGTCTCCCTTCATCTCTTTGTCCCTGTCTTTACGTCTGTGTTGGCCTCAGCCTTTTCTTGATGCTCCTGTGTGTTTTCTGTCTTCCTTCTTTGGTCTTCATCTCTCTTTGTCTCCATCTGTCTTGGTTGGTCTTCTCTCTCTCACCCACCCATCAAAGTTTCTTAGCTTAGAAGTTGGGTGGTGGTTGGGATGGGGAACAAAATGCCGTGTTGGCCATAAGGCCTGGGGAGGACTCTGAGCAAGTGCTCCGAGAGTACTCCCAGCACCTGGAACCTTGTGTGGTCCTGTCCCTGGCCACTTGAGGACCAGAGTGGGGTTCTCTTGCTTGGCTTCTGCTTTTCCTGGGTCCCTGGATGTTTTCTTAAGTTGAGCTGAGCATGGGCAAGTGGAAGAGCAGGGTTAAGATTTTCAAGGTCTTCCTGGACTTTGCTACTAAAAAGCACACCTTGCCGGCACTGTGCCTGCACAGGTCTGTACCACGGAACTCAGTGCAGAGCCCGCCTGGCACCTTGTAGTTTGTGCTTCCTCACATACCCGTGGCCTGGCAGAGTGCCTAGAACATAGAAGGCTTTTTGATAAGTTTTTGTTGAATAAGTGAATAATACCCTGTTACTAAAGTGTTTGTATTTCTGGGGCAGATCTGGGCTTGGTGGCACTTGAGACTTGAGAGGACTCCATGAGAGGACCACTGCTCTGCCCTAGGAAGAGGAGAACCAGAGCCACAGGCCTAGGCAGATGGAGCACCCAGAGCGGGGTGGATGTCATGTTGTTTCACAATTTTGGGTGTCTTCTCTTGGAAAAGATTATGAATATCCAGTGTTGGAGCCCCTCCCAGGGAATGGGCCAGTGCAAGGGAGGGCGCCCAAAGCTTCAGCTTGATTAGCTTTAGGGAGGACAGGCCTCCGTGAACCACCGTGAGGAGCTGCCGGTTGAGGGCCCCACAGTTGGAGCAACTGAGTGGGGAGATTCAAGAATAAGGATAGGATGGCAACATCTGCTCAGCTCTGGGGACCCTCAGAACATGGGGCAGCCATGTCCACAGGCCTTGGATCTGCATTCTATAAGGGTTGGAACAGATCATCTACTTTTGGTAAGCTGCCACTGGTCACAATGGACCTGGAGTCCTCTTTTTATTTCGTACTCTCTTCTCAACAAGGCTAGTTGGTAAGGAGAGACCCTAAGTCCCACCTCACCCAGAGCCACCAAGTGGATCGAAAAACATGGTAGCATCCTAGTCTCCACACTGACTGTCAGTGACTCAGTGAAACACCATGATATCCACCCCTTTCCTGGGTGCTCCATCTGGCTTTGGTTCTCCTCTTCCTGGGCAGAACCTTGGTCCTCTCATGGGGATTGTGTGTGTGTGTGTCTCAGAGAGGAACCATGAGAGTGAGGGGTCCTGGAGGTGATGAGAAGTGTATGTAAATGTCTTAGGGTCTGTTCTGCAGCGCTTCTAGACTCCTCAGTAATTAGGGTCAATGGAGGAGGTAGGATTGGACAGTTCTTTGGGAAAGATGCTACTGTACTCCTTGGAAGGTGTGGAAAAGCTGTGGTTATGTCCCCAGAAATGAGGGGCGGCTGTGTCTGTGTGTGTATGTGTTTGCGTGTGCACATGTGAGAAAAAAGATCGAGGAGAAGCGTTTACATGAAATACTCAAAATTGTTCCATTGCTGTAATGGCCCCTCACAGACCATTACCTTGCAGATTTAAAAACTAAATGAGCTCATCATATCTAGTGACTTCCACCGACATTCATGCTTGATTGCAAAGCCTGCCTTACCTCTGAATTTCAGCTTCATTGTTATTAATTCTCAGACGTTGGTGCTGTGTCACCCCCCTTGGATTCAACCTCGAACACGTTGATTTTGTGTGATGGATGGGAATGTTTCTGAACAGGACCCCACTGATGAACCTTTTTGGTTTAAAAATAGCCCCCTGACCTGTAGGACCCAGTCTGGAGTTTCCGAGGAATCCATTGGGCCGAGGTGGGATGTGGGTTGACTTTGGAGGGGGCTGAAGTTTTGCAGTTTGTAATTTAAGAATTTGAGTTTCCTATGAATGATTCTGCGTGCCGTGCAATACTCTGCATTTTCATAACTGTCTCTTCCACTTTGGGGAAAGGAAGGGAGGGAAGAAATAACAGCAGCAGCGAGCGTTCTGTGGGCAAAGGAAGAAAACAAGAGATTGGGGCAGAGAACAGGCTAAATTTAAAATTGTAATTGGCTGACTTCCACTGGCTTGCGGGTGTTTTAATGACTCATAATAACTTCATTTAAAACCAGCTGAGCAGAAAATAGATTGGAGAGGAGCCTCAGGCCATTATGGATTTGTTTTTTTTGACAAGCTCGGTTTTCAGCAGCCAGGAAGGCTCTCAGAGAGGGTTTGGCTGTGTTCTCTCTCTCTCTCTCTCTCTCTGAGGGTTGGTGGTCTGCCCGGGAGAGATTGTATAGAAACCGGGGCTGCTTTTTTTTTTTCCCTCCCCCCACCCCTTTTTTAACTGATTCAAAATAGATGCCTTGAGGTATTATTTTAGCATCAGTAGGATTTATTTTTTTTTACTTTTGATGTGGTAAATGGAACATAAATAAAATTGTTTTTGAAATTACTGAATTAATTAGGTAGTAAAGCAACTACAATGCGTAAATTTCCTTTGCCAGTTGCCCTGATCCATATTTGGGGGGCGTTCCCCTTTACTCCCAATCCCCTCCTCCTCTCCCCCACCAGCGCCCCCCTCCACCCAGTGTGGACCCTCCCTTTGAATGGCAAGGTTCTATTATCACCCCCGCCACAGCTAAATGATTTTTTAAAAGATCTGCAGGATTTTGACAGGATTGCTTCTGTCCAGCTACCCAGTCAGCTCAAGGAAGCATGAGTTTTGGGAATTGCCAGAAAAGGCTCTAACCTGCCTTAGTCGTTTTAAATAGATCCTGCCTGTTTCCCGTGCTAGGAACGGTGCCAGCCTGGCCAGCGTTCCTTTTTTTCTTCTCTTTTTAAAGTCAGCCGGCTCAGCCATAGGATGCGTCTGTCTGGGCAGGACAAGAGGCTGCCCCCCCGATCTGATTGCGCCTAGCCATTTATCTACCCCCTCTTATGGCACCTGTCACCTTCGTTGTGTCATAGCTATTTATTTGCTTGTCCTTTTTCGCCTACTAGACTCTAAGCTTCTTCAGAACATGTGATTTATTTCCGCATCCCCCATACCACCTAGCAGAATAACCTGCGTGGTGGTTATAACTCAGTGGTTTTTTGAATAAACTAATGGGTGAGTAGGTGAGTGTGTGGCTAGGCGCCTGGTAGGGACTAGTGCCAAAACACTCCCCTGCTTCCTTCCAGCCCTGGGGTCAGCAGTCTGGAGGAGAAGACGAGGAACGGAGGCAGGACCTTATTGGTAGCGTGCTCCGTTGCATCCTTACAGCCTAACACACAGCAGGCTCTCAATAAATATCTGTTGAATAAATGAATGGCTCAGGATGGACAGTAGGGAGAAGGGAAGGAGAGAAAGGCACATACGTTTGTTGGATGCCTACTGTGTTCCAGGCATGGTGCTTGGCGCTCTGCCTGTCTGAACTCAGTCTTACATTGACCTTGGAAGGTAGGTATGCTGATTCCATTTTGCAGGTGAGGCCACTAAGGCTTGAAGAGGTGAAATAACTCGTGTCAGGTCAGACAGCCAGGACATGGCAAAGCTGGATTTGTGGCCAGGGCTCTCTGCCCCCACACGGCTGCTTTTCTGCTGCACCTGGCCCAAATGCTTGCTTCTCTGTGTGTAGAGATACCCAACATCTCAGAGACTTGGGAACTGAGACAAGGAGAGCAGGGCAGGCCCTGTCCCCAGGGGTCCTGAGGGTGGGGTGGGTGACCCAGTAATTGTCTACTGTTCAGGGTTTTGTACCTAGGCCACCAAGAACAGATGTGTCACTTACTGGCTGCTTCTTGCTCTGCTGGTGCCACATGTAGCTGCCCTTGTGGCCATTACTTCTCCTCATCACCTTGTAGGGCTGGGGGTAGAGTGGTTCTGGAGCATTGCTGGAGGGTCTGTGGATGAGTATGTGGCTCTCGCAGCCAGACGAGAGCTTGGTTGTATCGTTCCCCCTAGTCCCCACCACACCCCATGCAGAGAGGAGGGGCAGGACTAGAATGCTGCCTGGGGTCCCTCCTGCATGGTGACCCACCTGGGTGCTGTGCTCCTGCGGGGAGGCCCTCTGTGATGGTGAGTCAGGAGTGAAAGGGGCAGCTGACCAATACTGCATCCCAGAACCATGGGAGCTGTGGCTGCTTGGGTTGTCACTAGCTCCTTAGACTTCCAGTGACTCGGAGTGTAACACATCAGGAAGATTGCCGCCTCCCTGACCTTTCAGAGTCTGTCCAGTGAGGCTGGGCCACTTGGCATGAGGCTGGTTACGCCTGTTCTCCAACCACCTCATCTTCCCCAGGCACGCGCTGGGGATACTGGAAGCCTTCTCTGGGGACTGAAACATCAACCAAATGGGAACCAGATGATGAAGGTTGGGCAGCAGAGAAGCGTTGATGACTATTCTGGGTCACTACATGTGGCCTCTTTTGAGGAGAAATCATTCATGAATGAATTCATCAGTTAGCAGTTACGAGCTGAGGGCCAGTGGCATACAAAGCCGAGCAGGATGGCCAGAGGGGCTGCAGCCAGGGTCCTTACCTGCAGGGGGGGTGTCGTTCTGGCTGAGAAGATGACGTGAGCCCCAGAAAGGGAACGTTGCATGCAGGGCTGAGTGTGCTCACTGTCCCTACAAGGGGGAAAGGGTGAGTGTTGCAAAGTTGACAGGAGGGTGAATCTCCCAAGGACCAGGGTGATGAGGAACGGCTTCAGTGATGGCTCTTTCCTGCCAGTATGTCCAGATGGAGCTTCATGGTGGGAAATAGACTTGCTTTTCCGGACAAGAGGAAGCAAGAACCTCTGTAGGCTGGAACCAGCTAGACAGGTTTCCCTTCCCTCTTCCTCCTCCTCCACCCACAGCAATCTTGAAGGGGCCTAGGGCCCAGGTTCTCCTCCTCAAGAATCCTCAGACTTCTAAGGATGTTATGACCCTCCTTGGCTTGCAGGTTGAGAAACGCTGCATTAAAAATTAAAAGCTGACCCTGCAGGGGGTCCCTCCAATTTGAGGTAGCCACAGAAACAAATGCAAATGTGAAAGTGCGGTTTAAAATTAAATGCAGATCGGAGTATTGTACTTCTCATACAAGACTTGATGAACTGCAAAATATGCTGTGAGTGTCCAGGGTTCCACGAAGCCTGGGTTGAGCACACGTAGCTTAGAGGGTGAGGCTGAGGACAGAGACTTTGTCACCTGGAGGGAAATGGAGGAACAGAGTGGAGGTGGGGGTCTGTCTTAGGCTGAGGCACCCAGGGCTGCAGCCCACCTTCTCAGACCACGCAGCTGAAGCCCCGTGTGTGCCTTTTGTGAAGGTGGCGGCAGCTCTGCCCATAGGTGGGAAGCCACTGGGAGAGGGTTGGTGCTTCTGTAGGGAGGCACTCCCTTAGTCGGACCTTCTCCAGGATTCAACCTGACAGAGACATCTCTTCCAGACTTTTCCATATTAGTTAACACGCTCCCTCCTCGTTCTCTCAACCATCCCATTTTGATTGGAATTCTTTCACTTGCCAGGGAAAAGAAAAAAATCAAAGCAAGTTCTAAACTTTTCATTAGGTAGTCGGGATGAGAAGTCTTCTGGGGTAGTTGGATTAAGTCTCGGCAGCTCTCTCGCTGGCGATTACTAGCTAATTGAGCTCTGGGAGCTCCTTGGCAGCGGCAGTGAGCATTTTGCTGGCGTAATTATGCAAGGCTGTAGTCGTTTTCAGTAACAAGGTAACTCCAGGTGAGGAGAGAACTCGCTGAAACTTTTGATTTGCCGGAGTCTTCCTCATTTTATTCCTTCCTCGACATGAGCCCAGGACAGACAGAGGCCCAAAGACCAGATCTTTCAGGAGGCTGCTATCCATCAGGGCTTTCAGCCTGAATGGCCCAGATCTCGTGGTCCCTTTGTTGGGGCCTGATGGGAACAACTGGGCACATCTGGGAGAGCCCTGCTGGGCCAGTTCTGCATGGATGGAGATTTGGGGTCCAGAGTCAGATGCTGTGGAGTTTAGGATAAAGGAGGACAGGTACAGGCTTTGGAGGCCTGGGGACAACTGACCAGGGAGCAAGGAGACTCACAGGCAGCGTCTTCGTTACTGACCTGTGCACTGAGAGAAAGGCCTGACCGCAGGTAAGAAGGCCTATGTCATACCAGCTGTCACTCCTGGGTGGGCAACGTGTGGGCCTGCATAAATGGGACCAATATGGCAACTCCTGGGGGTCTTTTCTATGCAAGAGAATTCTTTATAGTGGAACTTTCTTAGACATACTGCCCTCCCCCACCCCACCCACAGCCAGACTCATAATCAGGAGGTAGGAGCCTGAAGCTGTCCACAGGCCCTGGGGCGAGGTGGGCTGGGCAGGCGTCTCTCAGTGCCTTTTGGCAGGGGCCCTGGGGCCTTGCCAAGCTGAACATGTCCTCTGGGTGGCCCTGCCCAGCCTCTGGCCTGCCGCCCATCAGCACTGAATCATGCCCCTCAGAGGACAGCATGTCACTATGCTTCCAGATATAGTCCCCAGCCCCCTGGGGTGGGTGGGGGACAGGAAGAATCATTGTCACCGGAGCACTCCATCTTTCTGACACCACATGCCCCGCGTGGTTTTCTTCCCTCACTTCTCAGCCCCACACAGCCTAGAATTCTGCTCTGCAGCGTACTTAGAGCTGTTTAAAAAAAAAAAAAAAGTGACCCTTTGATTTTTTCTATTCTCTATTTCCCACTTTAGTTTTCAGGATGATGCCTTCAGTCTCTGGCCTGAACCGTCTTCTTCCTCCATCTCAGTTATAAAAGTTTGTCACAGTCAGGCTGGCTGCGTGGAGACAGGAATGTGGTGTTTGGTTAAATTGTAAAATTAGCTAAGCAAGTTAATGAGGCATCTCGCCTCTGCCTTCCGAAGAGCAGGAAGTTTATGAAGGTGCTTCGAATACCTTGCCCAAGAAGGAAAGGAGGGGAGAAAGGCCAGGAATGTGGCAGAGCGTCATTTAGCTCTTTGTAGA
Source organism: Equus quagga (assembly GCF_021613505.1). Lineage (NCBI taxonomy): Eukaryota > Metazoa > Chordata > Mammalia > Perissodactyla > Equidae > Equus > Equus quagga. Next base: position 62,478,048 of record NC_060280.1, read on the forward strand.
CCTGGGGCCCCGCTGTGGCCTGCTAAGCTGGAAGGGACCCGGGGAGTCACCCCCTGAGAGCTTCTGCTTTGGGACGGGCTCCATCAACCACTTTGAGTCCATAGGACCTCCCTCCCCTGTGTCCAAGGACATCCCGAAACTGCACACAACTGGCTATGGTTAGCCATTCTGGTGCCAGATTCCCTTTTTGTCTTGCGCAAGGCTGAAGAGTCAAAAGCCCAAATGCTCTTTCTTAGGACGCGCCCACAGCGGAAAGAAGACCAAAGACGACAGTTGTAATGGTAGCTAACATTTACTGAGGGTCGACGTGCCAGGTACTGCACCAGACCCTCGCCTCCCTGATCTCATTTAATCCCCACAAGACCCCTATGAGATTGGTACTGTTATGATGTCCATTTTACAGATGAGGAAGCTGAGTTTCCTTGCCTAAGCTCACCCAGTGAGTAAGAGAAAGGGTTGGACTGTAAACCCAGATCTGCCTGGCTCAGAAGCCACTGGTCTTAACCTCTGAGGCAACGTTGTTTCCACTCCTTTTCCTGGCTGCCCATTTACCCCAGCCCAGAGTTCACAGGGCACTGGTTGCATGCCTTACAGATGCTCACCCTAAAGCTTTGGAAGTCATGGACTCAAAAGGGCATGCAGAAGAGCTACCAACAGTCAATTTTCTGCACACACCAAATTCTCAGGTCCTCTCATTACACCAAACAAACCTTCCTGTTTTCAAGCAGCAATTTGATGTCATTTTAGTCTCACATGCACTTTGATAATGCTACAGGCTTAACATGGAAAATAGCTGGCCCACCATGTCAGCCAGAAAAGGCGAGTTGTTATTTTTGGGGGGAGGATGGTGGGATAGTTCATATTAAGAATGGGCATTAAGTGTGATGGGCAGTGTTTCTGTTTTGAAAACTGTGGAGTCTTAAGCCTTCTGAATTTCGAGCCTGAAAATGTCGGTGCTGTAGTTGTAATGTAACACTTCAATTATGGTGCAGGGGGTAAGAAAGACAGACTCTGAAACCTGCAAGGTTCTTTTAGATCCACAGCCTGAGCCACAATTAAGGTTTCAGAAACACCAAAGGCAAGCCAATGAGTGTCATTTTTAACCAGTTTGAACATTTTACTACTTCCTAACATCAGAAGCACCCGGGCTGGAGTGCCTGCGTCTTGTCCTCAATAAAGTGATTAAGCTGAATGGGTGTTGGGGAGTATTATTAGGCTGAGAAGGGCTAAAAATAGCAACGCTCTGTTTTCTGAAAGCCACAGCAGGCCTGGAGAGACTGGCAGCCTCGAGGTGCCACTGAGGGGCCTGAGGAAGGGGTTGGGAGGATGGCAGTCACTGAGCCCTGGTCTGAGATGAGGTCGTGGGTGTTGTGACGGGCGAGTGAGGTGACGGGGCTCTTTCTCAGCTGTCATCAAGAATAGAGGAACAGTAGACGCTGTGGATTGGTTGCTTCTGCCTTGGTGGAGAGAAATCTCCAGGGTGTGTGTGTGCATGTGCACCCGTATGCTTGTGTTTGTGTGTGTGTGTGTGTGTGTGTGTGTGTGTGTGTGTGTATATTAATGAACTAATGTTAACTGACAACACTGCAGTCTAGGATGGACACCTTGGCCTGAAATTTATGTATTCAGCCCCAAACTAATTGGCTATACCTGCTGTTCTTGGGAAGAAGAAGGGGTCCAATTTGGGCAGTGAGTAAAGGGCAAGTGATAAGGGACACGTGCAGAGAGAGGTAGGGAAGGGAAGAGACCCTCAGAGCCAAGAGTGAGCATCTGCTCCATAAAGCCTTGATGCTAGGATGCTCAGGGAGGGTGGAATAAAGGGACTTTTGGTTAACTGAACGTCAACCAAAAACCCTTGTCTATTTCCGTCTTTGTAGTTGGCTGTCATTCATCAATGTAAGAGGCCTTTTTCTACCTTAAGTGCTACAATTGATTGTTTTTTTGATGTAGAATATCTTATCTTCTTAGAAGGCAAAAGGAAAATGCTCAGGAAGAGTGTCCGTCGTGGAGGGATGTTCCTAATTGGGGTGTTATTGTAGGTCAGTCTTGAAGATTGGTTGCACCTTTCCTTGTAAAGCTCTGCACATTGTCCTGTCCTTGAACTCATTCCTCTCCATACCAGCTTAGGTGGAGGGAGGAGCTAGGAGCATGATGTCCATTTTACAGTTGGAGAAACTGAGGCCAGGTAAATCAGGATTCTAGAATACAGCCAAGTCCACAGCAGCGCCTGATCTAGACTCTGGTGCTGCTGGCTCTCAGTCCAGACTCTCTTTGATGGACAGTGGTGTTACATTCCTAGACCAAGAGGTGAGGGTTGTTCTTAACAGGGAAAATGCTCAGAGAAGAGGATATGAACTGAGGAGGGTGGCCTCAGAGCTTGTGGGAAAATCCCCTAAGTCCAAGGAGTGAGCCAGAGTGTGGAGAAGAACAGAGGACTCGAGCACACTGTCTTTGGGACCTTTTTCTGCTCCCCTTCCTATGAACTTCTTGCTCTTGAACCTTTTATGTAATCCAAGGCCCTCCTAGTTAGGTGGGCTTACCCTTGCTGCCACCCTGATTGAGTTACTTTTTCTTTGACACTTATTAGCTAGGAGACTTTGAACACGTGAACTAAGCTGTTAAAATCTCAGCTTTTCACATCTATAAAATGGGGATAATCTTAGAATTGGTGGGTGAATTAAATGATATGTGGCATTTAAAACAGTATAGTACTTATTTCATAGTAAATGTTCGATAGATGTTAGTTGTTAATAGTCTCATTATTACCGTGGATGCTGCACCAGCAGCAGCCTTATTGCCCCCCATTGCAGGGCAGCCCTGGCAGGACCCCTAGGATCCTGGGAAGGGAAGAGTTAGAGTGCAGTTGCCAAGCGCCAATTACTGTTGCTAGGCACCCTGCATTAGCTCATTTAAACCTCCTAACAACCTTGTGGCTCATTTCTGGGTGAGTGATGCTCCCTGGGGTGGCGCAACTACAAAGTTTCACTGGGAGGAGAGGAGGGATGTATCATCACCTGTTGAGCAGTTGAGGAAATTGAGGCTCAGAGAGGTTAGACGGTTAGTGCTCTTGATGTAGCTGGGGGGTACCTGAGCTGAAAGCTCGCATCTGTCGATGTCAAAGCCAGGGGTCGGCTTGGACAGAGGGGCTCCTCTGCTGACTGAATCCTGCCTCTTCCCGGCAGTCTGGCCTGGATGTCTGCGAGGGCTGTGGCAGGGCTTCCTCGTGGGGCTCCCAGAAGAAGAGGGGCTCCCATCTCAAGGGAGCCAAGGGAAGAGTCCATAGACACTTGTGTGCAGAGCCCCGCCCACTGGTTTGTGCAATGGTTATCACACTTGTGACAGCATTTGAGCCCTCTGAAATGCTTCGTTTCTCGTCACTCACTGAAATGTGATGACCTAAGGGTATTTTAACTTAACGTACACACATACGAATACACACACGCGCGTGCACACACGCACACACAGAGTTGCAAATGGAATTGGGGAGAGATGCTAGGAGTAGGGAGAGGGGATTCTGGGAAGAGGGGATGTGGGAATTATGACTGTAGGATCCCAAAGAGATCCCAGTGCTGTCAGAGGGCTTGGCCTGCTTTGCAGTCAGTGGGAAATGAGGGAGGGAGGTTCTTGCTAGAAGAAAGGGAGGGAGGACCAGAATGCAATTAGGGCTGAGGAGGGCTGCTCTCTCTTCCCTCTGAAAATACCTCAAGTGAAAATTTAATTGGAGGGAGTGTCGGGATGTGGGGTGACCGGGGTGGTGGCAGGTATTGCTTGAGATTTTGTGGGTAGGCAGGGTTTAGATTCTGGCCATCACCCCTAGAGCGGCCTGGGTGTGCTTTTCCCCATTGTCCAGGCAGTACTCATGAGTCTTACCCTGGGGAGGTATGTGAGGGATCCCCCATATCAGATTTTGGGTGAAGGCCTGTGTGCTTCAATAGAAAGGAGCAGGGTAATTGAGGTTGAGAGGAGAAGGCCAAAGGCTCAGGTACCAACAGAGCTCTGTGGCTGCTCGATGCAGCAGAAGTCCCTCCGCCTGAGAATCCTCAAGCAGGGACCAGGGAGGAAGATGATTGTTGGTGTCCAAGGGTTGAGGGGATATCCCACAAAATCATGACGGAAATCCCCACTGGGGTTTTTCTGGCCTTTTTACCTAGTCTCTTAAAAATGCCAAGATTGCAGGACTACTTCCTTTAAACAAAACAAAGCTGTGAACACCTGAAGGCTTCAGTGTTCCCTGGAACTCAGGGGGCAGCCTCCCCCTTGGCCTCATTGGCTTAGCCCGACTCTGTCTGGCTAATGATTTTCCCAGCGTCTGGACTCTCTGTTCTGCTTTGCCCACCTGATAGAGCAAGGTATTCCTCCTAAGAAGGAGTCCCCTGGCTGAACTGGGGAACACAGCCCCAGCTTGGTCGAGACACCACCTTCCCATCACCAAGGGGTGTAAGCATTTGAGCTCCCTTATACAGTCACGTTTAGCTTTCTTTGCCATGTGCTTCCAGCTTCTCGCATAACACCCATTCATCTTTTCTTCTCCTAGGGGAGAAGAAAACTAGGGATGTCCCAATTTAAAACTTGTCATTTATAGATGGAGAGATGAAGAGACCCACCCAAGGCGACACAGGTCAGGCAGGGACAGTCAGGACTCTGCATCCATTTCTCTTTGTGGTGCTCCTGGCCAGCAGAACCATCCTCGAGCCCCTTATCCACCTGCCTCATCTGATGGTGGCTCCTTCTCTCATCACAAACAGTTGGTTACCATGCATACAAGAGCCCCAGAGAATGCTGTCTCACCCTTCTAGGCCACTTACTCATTGGGCACTTCCCCAAGGAACTGTGGGTCTGGAATGTTAGGGGCTAGAGTTCCTGAAGGCTCAGGCCAGAGGCCAGCCTCCTGGAGCTCATCAACTTGATGAAGTGAAATTATTCTGTACTCCTAATAACTATTTGGGCATCTACTGTGTGCCAGGTACTTCATATAGGTTCTTGTTCAAACTATCCTATAAGGATTAATAACCCCATTTTAAGGAGGAAAGCGAGGCTACAAAGTTGATGCCAGGACCATACCGCCAATGAGGGGAAGAAACCCAAAGCCACGTCTGTCCACTAGCACTGTAGGACTCCACCTCAGGGACATCTCCAAGTTGGCACGGTGTTTCTGAAAGGAAGTCTAGTCCATCATATCAGGGGTTGACATTCCCATAGTAAGAGAGGGTTTTGTGCCATTGTATCAATCACCATACCTTGATTAGCTAGTCATGAAAGTTGTTGGGGAAAGAAATGGGTTAAAGGCAGGGGTAAGGCAAACCCCCAAATCAGTACTCTTAGACTTCAGGAAGATTTGTATGTTGTTGCTGTTTTCACTTCAACAAATTTACCATCCAACTTGCATTTTATTTAAAGTAACTCACCTTAACTAGGTTCTCACTCATCTCAGCAGGAGGATGATACTGCCGTCAAAACTTGGCCCATGAGTGTTGGGAGCTGACCAGAGAGGGGGCATGTCTTTGATCTTCTCCCAGGGAAAGGTGACCGACCCTCTCTTGACTATACATTGTTGGTTTGTATAGGGGTTTCTTGGGGTGCACATTTGCTGGTGTCATCTGCCTTTCCTTTATCTTTCACTCCCTTCCCACTCTGCTGATGACTTGTCCAGAGTGGACATCTTTCCTCCCTTCTTTTCTCTCTGTGTTTTGGCTGGGGGGGGGGGGGGGTAAGAGTATTTTAAATGTTATGATGTTGATTGCATGCATTTGATGTCTGTGTGGGGTCCAGACACTGACACTAGGGGAGAAAGTAACAGTAATAATGATGATGATGTTGTTAACGACAGCTAACATTTCTTGAGCAGTTACTGCATGCCAGGCATGGTGTTAAAGACTTTACGTAGCCATTTAAATTAGTCGTCACTCAGCCCTGTGAAGTAGATACTCTGTGCCTAATTTTACAGGTGAAGAAACAGGCCCAGAGAAGATCATTCACTTGCCCAGGTGGTAGCTAGAAATGGTGGGACCCAGGACTTGAACATGGGTTTGTTTGATTCCAGAGTAAGGGTTCTTCATTTCTCTGCTGTGCAGCTGTGTCGAGTAGATCTGTTTGTACCGGCCGTAGGCTGTTTCTAAGCCTATTGGGTTACCTTCTGGTCCTAAAAGTGGTAGCAAAGGAGCTTTCCAAGCCTCTCTGGGCTGAGAATTGAGTTGTATGGATAAGGGGCCAGGTGGACCTCAGTTTTCTCTGTGGGACACGAGAGCAGGACCACAGAATCCCTGTGAAGGCTGAGGGCACCAGGACACCACAGAACCTCCTGGTAGTATGCTATTCATTAGGTTCATTAGGAAATGTTCTCTCAGACCAGGGATGCTTCAGCATTTCCTTTGACCCGTTCCAAGGTCTCATCTTCTACAGAGTGGACATTTATCCACATGTGAGGTGCCCAGCCGCCTACCGAGTCATTGATCGGAAATTAACTTCCAGAGATCTGAAACCCTGCCGCCTGCAATCCCATCATTCCCCTATCTCTGGTGCCCAGCTTGGAACATTTTCCTGGTGGCTTTCTCAATCCTACCTTTGCTTGGGGCCCTGCATCATTAGTTCATTCACCTTTCCGTCCTGTAGTGACGCCAGGTCCCGAGGACCTTTCTCCCACTTCGTTGTCAGGTAGAGCTACCCTTGAACCATATCCTGAGCCAATCGATAGCGCTGGTGGTTTTCCATTCTGCCCACATCTGCCCACCTGCGTTGCCTTTTCCCTCTCCCATGGCTCTGTGTACCTTACAGAGATGCTGGTTCTGTATCACTTTTTGTTTTGTTGATAAAGGAGAAAGAGCAAGAGAGAGCTGGAGAGAGAGCACGCCTTCCAGCTCCTCTTGGGGAGTGCACATCTCCTTGAGCGAGAGAACACGCAGTGCTGGCCTTTGGAATTGGCAGCCAGTGTACTGTTCTCTGTCTGATAAGAGGTACTGTAAATAAAACTGTACACCCTGGCCCGTTGTAAAATGCCCCGCGTCTGTACTCATTGTTCTGACAGCTTAAGCTTTTTTTGGGTCTGCTGTTTTGGTACACTCTGTACTTCCTTATGTAAGCAGGCATGCGTATCTCATCAGAACATTCAAGATGTTTATTTTAAAATCTCAAGGAATTAAAAGAAAAAGGACACTGCTCAACATTAGATGCTGGCAAACGTTAGGTGTTTTTTCAGTGGTTCCTTTTTTTTTCTCCCTTATTAGCGTGGGGGTGGGAGAGCTGTGGGAGAGGGAGGGATTTTGCATTTTTTTTTCTTCTCTCATTGGCTTCTGCCTTATTTACTTCAGAGAGACACGAGCTCCCAGCTGGTCGCGTCCAGCATCTTCTATTCCCCTTCTTAGATGCTTGGGACGCCCAGCCCCATTTCTGGTCGGGAAGGCCTGTAGGGAGAGGCCAAGGGGAGAGGCCGGCGGTGGTGAGGGAGGGCAGCTGCGGGAGCCTGATGTGCTTTTCAGCTCTGTTGTTGTTGGAATGCTGAGCATTTATAGAAAGCTTTCTGGTTTTGAAAATGCTTTCCTGGGATGTCCCTCCTTTCCTTCCTGCAAGTCGGGGTGATTCTCAGCAGAGAGTGAAGGCAGCTCCCACACAAGGAGTCCTTAGACCAGCTCCAGCCTCCATGCAGGCTGTGGCCACTGCCTCCCTTCTTTCCACCTAACCTCAACCTGCTTTCAACCCTCCTCCTTCCTCCAGCCCCTGTCTAACCTTCTGGAGGTGTCCGGAAGTCAGGGGAAAGGGGAGAAGTAGGGGTCTGGAAAATTCTGAATGGTCAGGCAGCTCCTGTTCCCCGAGTGTAGCACTTACGGCATCCTTAAGCCCTCATCTGCAGGATCCCTGGGAGACTGGCAGGAGAGGGATGTCTGTCTGTCTGTCTCTTTAACCTCGACTCAGATATACTCAGTTCCTGGGCTGGGAGTGGGGGTCACTCAGCAGATCTCTGCTAGCCAGTGGAGGGTCTACCCTGGCCATCGGAGGCCTCCTAGGACTGGAGGCTCCTGAGCGTGCTAGAGGGAGGGGCTGCTTCTTTGCTGCGGGTGTGTGAGTCCTGGGCAGCTGGGTGGGGAGCCAGAGGGCTGATAAAAGGGAGATGAGGAAGCAGACAGCCCCACTTTCTAACCTTTCCTTTCTTCTCCCACGAACTGCCTAAGTTCCAGCCAGAGAACATGTCCTTGAGTTTCGAAAAAGGAACAGTAGAGAACCCAGACTGGGTGGAATAAAGACTCTGCCACCCCCTAGGGGACAGCCTGGCAGTGCTCAGAATGGCCACTGCCCGCTTCCCAGGCCGGTTCTGCGCCCAGGAACCTGCCTGAGGGTTTCTTTGTTTATCACGTGTTTAGTGAGCACAAACTGCACGTCAGGCTTGGAGTAGGGCGTGGAGGAGGGAGCAGGGGACAAGACAGACAGACGCCAGCCCTGCTCACACGGAGCTTACCGTCAGCTGGGGAAGACCGAAAAGAACCCGGCAACACAGGACACGTGAACGGGGCTCCTGGGGCTCATCCAGGAGGATTTAAGAGCCGGGTGTGAATAGCTGCCGATACTGACATGTTGGTCCTATGACAGATGATCCTGCTCCCCCGACGAGACCATCACTCACCTTTAAATTCGAGGGACAAGAGGTGGGGGTGTGCGTGCTTGTAATGAAATATGTCTTTACAAATGTAAGCTCACTTTACACGAGATAAATGGCCCCCAAATAACTGTACATTTCTTTTCAGTAACATCAATCATACTTTACACAAAGGAGTTTTTTAAAGGGATCATGACCCCGAGCCTGACTGGGCATGCTGATGGGTACTACTCACTGGGTCTGTGCATCTGCCCCCCAGATAGAGGGTCGAGCACTTTCCCCACCTTGTCACAGCCCTCTGAGGGACTTACTCTCCTTCCCATTTCGCAGATGAGGCAACTGACTCATGAGATTAGGAACTTGCTGACGGTCATAACTTGTGACTAGCTTGGCTGGGATTTGAGCTCTGATCTGTCTGACCTGAATCTCGCCTGCCTCCCGAGGTAGAAACATCCTCAGTGAGCTCCTCTGGCCACAGAGCGCTTGATGATTAACGGAGTTTTGTGTTCTTTAAGATCCATGGTCTCCTCGGAGCCTCACAGCAGCCTCAAGTGAGGCAGACAGACGTGGTCTCCCCATTTTACAGACTGGGAGTCAGGTTTATTGAGGTGTGATGTCCACAGCAGTGAGTGGCCTGCACTCACTGATCCCACTGTTCTGTCCCTTGGTCCACTCGATCTATAATTGCTAGAGAGGAGAGAGGGGGGTCTAGCCTACTTTTTCTTCTGGCTCTTCTCCCTCTTGGCTGTTTAATTTCTCTCCCTGTGGTCTGTCCCCTTACTTGACCCCATCTCTCCCTCTCCCCTCACTGACTCCATTCCAACCAGGTGGCCTCCCCACTCTTCCTTTGCCTGGACCAGGTGTCCCCAGACAGTGGTGTGGCTTCCTCTCCTTCACCTCTTCCATTCTCCCCTCTGATGTCAGCTCGTCAGGGAGGTCTTCCCTGACCACCCCATATAAAATAGCAGCACCAGCACTCTCTATCCCTCTTCACTTAATTTATTTCTTTTTATCAATTGCCACCACCTGTTTTATTTTCAGAGTTATGCGCCATGTAATGACATTTCTATCAGCGATGGACCACATATACAACCATGGTCCCATAACACCAGTACCGTATACCCTAGGTATGTAGTAGGCTGTACCATCTAGGTTTGTGTAAGTGCACTCCATGGTGTTCACACCACGAGGAAATTGCCTAATGATGCATTTCTCAGAATGTATCCCCATTGTTAAGCGACATGTGGCTGTACTTGATTTTTAAAGATGTGCTTTCTTCTCTAGAATGGAAGCTCCCTGAGGGCAGTGATTTTTTTTTTTGGTCTCTTTTGTTCATTTGCTGTAATCTACCTCTTGGCATATACTTAATGGACATCCAAAAACATGCCCTGTGTGCAGGAAGGCTCTAAGGAGGCGTGGCCATCCCTGAGCTGTGCCCTGGCATTCTCCCCTCTTCAAGATGAGCCCCAGGAAATTTTGCAGGGGGTAAATGATGCCGATATGTCCATATGCACCCATTGTGTTCAGCTGGCATGACCTTCCTCCTTCCCCATCACTCCCTTGCACTGATGCTTTATAAATGTATTAGCGGCTGAATGATGTCACCATAATGCATTTTGAGAATAGCCATGTGGTTTGTACACACTTGAATTGCTTTGAATGCAAACCTGACATCATACTGAAGGCAGCGGCGAACAGCATATGCACGGTAAACAGGCAGAGACTATCTTATTGATTAACAGATGAGGCCTCTATTATCGATCAAAGCTTGGCGAGGAAATTTATCACTTTTAATTTCAGGGCTGCCAAATATTTCTGCCTCTGAGCCAGCCATTACGGAGACAATTTAAAGGCACACGCCTCCTCGGGAGAGGGGGTTTCTGCCTCTCTCCGCTCTGCTCCTGTGTCCTAGAACTGCCTGTCTTTGTTGTTGGGCTCACCCTGGGGAGTTGGGGGGAATCTTGCCTGGGGATGTGGGGGGTGGAGCAGTCCTGGGGCTTCATGAATGGGGACCGGCAGTGGGAGCCAACATTTGTGGTATCTGTGTGTGATGAGGGTTCTCACCCAGAGTCACTGAGGACGGGGGGCTTTCACACACTCGGCTCAGTTTCATGACTTTGGGAGGGCATGGGTGCAGAGCGGAGGACTTGAAGGGCACCCAGAGGCGGTCAGGCTTGGGACAGCCAGCAGCCTTGACTAGATGGTGTGTGCTAATCTGTTTTTATCTTCCTCTGAACTCATCTGATGGCACACATCCGGCCTGCGTTTCCTCCCTGCCCTCCTTCCTTTCTCTCTGCTTCTCAGCCATTAAAGCAGACGCTATTATAGCCGCACCGACGGCTGTTTTCTAAGAACTCTCCATACCACATCCCTTTGAAGCTGCAGCACCAGCGGGTTCCTCACCGGTAGCTCCAGCACAATGGCGACCACCAGCCCACAGGGCACCCTCTGCTTTCCAGTCCCTGCTCCCCTCCTGGGCCTCCCCTTCCCCTTTCTTCTTTCTGGAGCCGTGAGAACTGACAGAACCAAAGAAATGTAATTAAAATCAGATCCCTTACGGATGCGCAGAAAATCATTGCTGGTGAATGATTTGGGACTGGGGGCAGTTTCTCATTGTGAGGGGCTGTGGCTGCATCCACCCTGGCCTTCCCACCCTCCTTTCTCTCCTCTTTGAGGCACCAGCTGTGTCTCCAGTATAAACAGAGGGAAAGTGGTCCTGGCTGCCACCTGTGGGAACACACAGTGACCACCTTCCATGATGTTTCTGGGCTCTTTCTTCGGAGCTCTGTAAGCCCCGTACAGGTCCTTGGCCCGAGGACGCCCTGTAGCTTGTAGGGACACCTGGAGATGATCATGGTATTCCCCCTGCCTCCAGGCGAATTCAGCTCCAGCTGCCTAAGGCAAATGATGATATTTACTTTTAAGGCTCTTAAGGAAAAGTGACTTCATATCTCTCCTGGGACACTTTATTACTCATTTCTTCAGTCAACTAACATTTACTGAGCCCCTAGCAGAAGGTATATCCTGCTGGGCGTTAGGAATCCAGACCAGGTCAGTGCCCTCATAGGACCTGACTCTAGGATCGTGATACCCTTCACTGTCAAGAACCGTTTATCCATGTTTAAGTCTATACTGGCACAACTTGTATTCTAGTTCTGCTCCTTAAGTATGTGCTAATACTCCAAGGCAAAGATTTTAAAACTTTTAAAAAAGTGGTGGAACCATTTTTCCAAATAGAATTTTGGATTTTCAAAACTTTGATATAATCAAAACTTTGATTATAAAAGCAGTATATTGGATTTTCTTTTTTTTTTTTTTTTTGATTTGGGGGAAGGAAGCCTAGATCCCACCTTTTTATCCATGAAGCATCTTTGCAGATGGAACCCTAGGGAGGCTGAAGGGTATAGGAATTAAGAGCAAAGGCTCTGAAGTCAAGCTGCCTGGGTTTGAATCCACCTGTCCTGTTACCTACTGTGTGACATTGGGCAAGACACTTCACCTCTCTGAGCTCGAGTTTTCTCATCTGCTAAATGGGAGTAATAATAGTGTGTACTTTTAAAAGTTGTTGTTAGGATCAAATGAAATGATATATCTCGAACACTTAGCATCACGCCTGGTATATGGTAAAGCCTCAGGAAGTCTGAGATGGTTTGAAAATGGCACTGGGATATTTAGTTCTGCTTCTTAGGAACCTAATACAAGACTAAAACACAGGCTCAGGTCAAGAAGTGCTAAGGTGGGTGGAAAGGAACCAAGTGCTGTGGCAGGTTGGAAAGGTAGAGCGGTGAGGGGCCAGAGTGCTTGGTACAGGCACACTCCAGTCTTGAAAATAGAGGAATGGGACCCGGCATTGCTCAGGCACAGAGACTCGGGAAGGATCGAGTGGTGCCCAGTGAGGACTGGTGAAGACAGACAACTGACTGGGTCAGGGTGTGGAAGACCTTGAAGCCAAGTAGAGGAATTTAGCATCAGTGCAAATTGTGAGCCATTTCACTTTCGTGAGCAAAGAAATGAGGAATCAAGTGGCTTTCAAGGACCCTGCGTCTGCTGGGTGGATCAGAGAGGGTGGCTGGTGATGTGGCAGCTGTCCTTGAGCCTTCCAGTGTTCTGGGCATGACCCAACAAGGGCCTGGATGGGGCCGTGATGATCCACATATAATGGAAGAGATGCATCTAGAAGACATTTTGAAGGAAAATCACCAAGGCTTGCAACAGGTGCCCCTGGATGAGATGACATTTTAGAGCCTTGAAGACTGTTAGCAAATGGGCAAAAGTCCTGTTTATCTTGACATTGGCGCTGAGCCTTGTAAGTAATGGTTCTAAGAAAGTTTATCAAATTGAATTGCACTGAACTGATTTTGTTTATTCCGCAAATGTGTAGAGTAATGGGATCCCACCAGGTGTCAGGCAGATGCAGCTGTGCATGAGATGACATGCTCCCTCCCTTGGGGAGCTTATAGTGTGGCAGGAGATAGAGCCAGGTCCACCGGCGTTTAGAAGAGAGCATGGAGAGGTATGACCTGGAACATACAGGGTGCTATGGGAGCATAAAGAAGGGCTACCTCACCCAGACACGGGGGCTGGGGTATCGAAGCTGATGCATGCATGATGAATAGGGCCTGGTATACTGTGAGGCTGGGAAGAGGGGCAAGCATGTCAAAGACAGAGGAGGTACAAAGGGATACACAGAGACCTGGAGATGGGGAAGAGCCTGGCTCCTCCAGGGAACCAGAGCATCTGCGTTGGGCTGGAGACTAGGGAGCAAGGATGTGGAGAGATGAAGCAGGGAAGATAAGCATGTCTAGAAGGGTTTTGGGAATCATGGTGAGGAGCTTGGACTTTATCCTGAAGACACAGTGGGGGCCCCCAGGGATTTTAAATAGCCAGATGCAGGCAGTGGCTAGGGCAGACAGTGAGTTTGGTTTTGCACACACTGAGTTAGGGGTTTATCTGAGTAGAAGTATGTCAACCATTCCCACTTTCCGTAAAGTATAATCTAGGCAACAGGGCACATTTCCCTTCATCGTCTCATTTACTCCTTTCCAACCCTTGCCTAGAGCCAGCCCTCCAGAGTCCCCTTCTGCTTGGGACATCTCACCTGGACCCCGTCTCTGTTTGTCTTGGTTATTCTGGTTTTGTTCCCTCTTCTCTCTGGGGGAGCCCTAGATGGGCTATTTGGAGCTCAGGTAGGTGGGTGGTCACACTTGGAGGAGGGGCTGGGCTGGCTGCTGAGACTGTGGATTATTCCCGCCTTGGGGTCTTCACAGGTATCTGATGCCTCCCTCAGTATCCACCTGCAGGATTTTGGCCCAGAACCCCCTCCTAATGGCATTTCGCATTGGTGGTAACTGCCTCCCCTTTCTTTCAGCCGGTGCCAAAGCCTTTGTCTGTGATCAGTGCGGTGCCCAGTTTTCGAAGGAGGACGCCCTGGAGACACACAGGCAGACCCATACCGGTGAGTTGAGTTTGATTTCCATGCTCCGGGTCCTCCATGGTGTGACAGTGTATGGGGATGAAGTATCTTAGCAGCACCCTCTTTTAGCAAACGTGACATCCAGTCATTTCCTGGTGCAGCTGTGAGCGGGGATGTGTTCTGCCGTGTTCAGCTACTCTTGCTTGTGGGGCTGGCTGGGCAGGAATTTACAAGGGTGACTTTGCCCCATGAGAACAGCTGCCCTGGCTTAGACCAAGATCTCTAACGGGACACTGACATCCTCTCAAATGCTCTTGTCAAGGCCTTAGAAAGTCGGTGATGTTATCTAAGCACGCCCTTTCCTTGGTGAACGAACATTCAGGAAACTCTCGCACCCCATCTGACTAACTCTGAAACCCTCGTGTGGCCACAGTGGGCTGGTCCCCACTCTGAGAGAGTCCAATCCTTGTCTAAAAGAAAGCAATGTGTACCCAAGGATGTATTTGAACAATATTAACTGACATCGATATGGCTTTATTTGATTTCAAAGCATTATCTCACAGCATCAGCATCGTCTCCTCATTGTAATCGGCAGCAGCATCGTCATCACCGGCGTAGCCCACACTTAGGAGATGCTTACAGTGTGCCAGGCTCTGTTCTCAGGGCCTTACCTGATCTCACCTGGCCAATCTTTCAGTAACTGAAAGGTAGCAGGCCAGGCCATGTCATAGGTAAGGAAACTGAGGCTCAAAGGAAGGAAGGTGACTTGCTGAAGTGAACCGGGAGGACAAGGGTGACACTGCTTAGACTGTCCGGCTGTCATCTTGGCTCTGCCACTTACTCTTTGTGAGACCAGGGATAAGTCGCTTAAACTTTCTTAATTTGGGTTTCCTCGTCTGTTAGAAAAGTGGGGTGATAATAGTACCTACCTCATAGCCTGGGGTTGCTGTGGGGATTGAAGAAGATATTTTATTTGAAGTGCTTTGTGGAGCGTTTGGCTCATCGTAAGCGTTCAGTATGTGGTGGTAGATGTATTTAAAATTTAATAAATATTTATTGATTTCCCGCAATGTGCTCGGCGCTGTTGGGGCATGTAAGGTACAGTGACATGGAGACAGACAGCATCCCTGCCCATCGTGGAACTGAGATTCTCATAGGGAGACAGTATAGGCAAATATGTATAATGTGTATGCATGTGTGATATATGTAAGGTATGTATAATATAATGTCAGTTTATGATAAATGCTAATAAGAAAAAATAAAGCATGATGAGGAGTAGAGAGTGATAGGGAGAACCTGGTATTTTAGATAAAAAACGGCAGGAAGGCCTTGCTGAGGTGACATCTGAGCAGAGTCCTAAAGTGAGGGAGTGAGCCACTCAAAGATTTCAGGGAAGAATGTCTCCGCAGAGGGAGCAGGCCCTTACGGAAGCCCTGAGGCTGGGTTGAACTTGACAAGTTCAGGGAACAGCCTGAAGAGCAGTGTGCCGGGGGCAGGGAGCGAGGTGCGGAGAGTGAGAGGAGGTCGGACATCAGGTGGGTCTCTCACCCCTAGTGAGGAATATAGGTTTCATTCTGCATGTGCTAAGGGTCCACTGGAGGGGGATAAAATATTTGCAAATCATGCATCTTGTAAAGGACTTCGAAAATAGAAAGGACTCTTATGACTCAATAATGAAAATACAGATAGCCAAAATTTAAAAAGGGCACAGGATCTGAATAGACACTTCTCCAAAAATCTGCAGTCAATGAGCACGTTAGCCATCAGAGAAATACAAATCAAAATCACAATGAGACGGTCCTTCACACCTATTAGGATGTGGCTGTGATAATAAATACAGACGATAAGAAGTGTTGTTGAGGAGTGGAGAAATCGGAACCCTCATACACTGCTCGTGGGAATGTACAATGGTGCAGCCACTTGGGAAAACAGTCTGGAAGTTCCTCAAAAGGTTAAACATAGAGTTACCATATGGCACAGCAGTTCCACTCCTGGGTATCTACCAAGAGCGATGAAAACATACGTCTATACAAAAAATTGCCCATGAATGTTCATAGCAGAATTATTCATAATAGCCAAAAAGCAGAGATAGCCTAATGCCCCCCCCCCCGCCCCCACTGATCAATGGATAAACAAAATGGAGTATATGCATACAATGGAATATTATTTGGCTGTAAAAAGGAAAGAAGTACTAATACATTCTACAACGTGGATGAACCTTAAAAACATTAAAACATGCTTACTGAAAGAAGCCAGCCACAAAAGGCCACGTGTTGTGTGATTCCATTTATATGAAACATCCAGAATAGGCAAGTCTATAGAGACAGAAAGTAAATGAGTAGGTACCACAGGTGAGTGAGTTAGGGGAAAATGGAGAGTGACTGCTAATGGGTACGGAGTTTCTTTTTGGGGTGACGAAAATATTCTAAAATTGATTGTTGTGATGGTTACACAACTCTGGATAAATTAAAAACGATTAAACTGTAGATTAAATGCATGAATTGTGTGTTACGTGGTCTATGAATTATATCTCAGTAAAGCTGCATATACACGCCTACGCACACCCCACTCCTACCCTCTCATCACACCATGTCCTTGTGTGCAAACATTTATAGAGAAGGGGAAAAACATAACCCATTGGAGGGTTTTGAATGGGAGAATGACACAACTTGGTTTGTGTTTTTAGAATATTATTCTGGCTCCTGTGTTGAAAATTGACCACAGGGAGCATTTCAGTTGTAAGTGCTGTGTAATGAACCGCTCCAGCAGTAGATGAAAGCAACAAAGCGTTAGTGTCTCTGACAGTTCTGTGGGGTGACAGGGCTCAGCGGGGTGGTTTGCACTTGGGGTCTGTCCTGTGTTTGCAATCAGATAGTGTCTAGGGCTGGAGTTGGCTGCAGACTCGACTGGGCTGTCCAAGATGGCTTCCACGGTCACACATCTGACTCCCCGTGCTCCTCCCTTGGCCTCTCTGTACAGTGGAGCAGCTGGACTTCCTACATGACAGCTCAGGGTTCCCAGAGTCCAGAAGCAGATGCTGCAGCCCTCTTAAAAGCTAGGCTGGAAACATACACCATTACTTCCACCGTATTTTATTGGTCAGAGCCATCCCAGGGTAGCCCCAGATTTAAGGGGTGGAAGACTAGACTCTCCTTCTCAAGGGGGAGTGACAAGCACATATAGGGACAGAGGAATGGATGGCAGCCATCTTTGGAGACCGGCTACCAAGCTACCACCGGGGCCTAGAGAGGAAGAAAGAAGACCAGTGAGCTGCTGCTGTTAGAGTGATTGTCATCAGTAGTTCCTTGTCCTTCCGGCTCACAAAGCCTGCTTCTCCTGAGTGGAGAGCATACCTCCTAGCGCTGGGGTCGTGGGCTTTGGACTGGTGCTGCCGTGGCCTGTGGCAATGGGAGGAGAGCTTTCTAGGTGAGCTGTCATTCCAGTCAGCATCTCCCTTGCTCAGTTATAGAGAGGATGACTTGGCTAGATGAGTTTTTGCTCAGGGTTCCAGAGCTGGTTATCTTGAAAGCCAGGGGAGGACCCAGGTCTCCCAGGGTCTCAGCCGCTTTCTACAATAGTAGGACATGTAACCGAGAATCCCACTCTGAGGATTCCAGCTGGGGGCTGAGGAGACTGAGCTGTGAGCCAGCTTCGCCGAGCAGCTTAAATCTGTCGGTCCGGATTAAGTGTGCAGCGCAGGGAACAAGCTACCCTCTCCTCTGGGACCAGTAGGGAGGCGCGGACCAGTCCCCGCGGGGTGAGCAGACAGGGAGGTTGTTCACGGGCACACCCCACGCGCTTATTAAGTGCCTTCTGTGTGCCTGGCACCCACTGGGAATACAGTAGTGATCAACATGGACATGGTCCCTGTCCCTTTTTTTTTTTTAAATAGCTTTATTGAAATATAATTGGTATACCATACAATTCATGTGTTCAAAGTATACAATTCAGTGGGTTTTGGTATATTACACTGTTAATTTTTAAAATTGTGGTAAAATATATATAACATAAAATTTGCCATTTTAGCCATTGTTAAGTGTACAGTTCAATGGTATTAATGACATTCCAACCTGTTTCTAGAGTCTGGGTCCTGATTCAGCTTTGAAAGTCAAGAAGCATCTTAGGACCAGTGCCTTTCTAGGATTTAACTCAGTGAGAACTCGAAAGTGATCGACACTTTCCAGAAAAGGATATTTGTCTCAAATATAATTGGAAAGAACCTGGAGTTTTGAGTCAGAAGCCCAGGATGGGGTTCCAGCTCCACTGCCTAGGACATGAATGGGCTTGACTTGTTACTTGTCATTTCTGCCCTTCAAGTCTCCTCACCTACAAAAGGAATAAGGTCCCGTCCTTCCTTCAGCAGTGCTGGGGCCCAGCCATTCAGCCTTGCTTTTGCATTATCTCCAGGTTGAGTAAATGGAGCTCTTGAAAGGGGAGAGGAATGGAGAAAATGAATCCAAATCAGAGATGAGACCAGATGTCTACTTTGAGAATGGCTCTCTCGCCACCTGGGTGTGAGCTCCGGGTCAACTCCCTCCTCGTTGAGGAGCGTGCAGACCCTCCCTAGTGTGGGGCAGGCTGGGCTCAGGGAGGATAGATGTGACAGTGCCTGATCCTCAGCGTAGGCTTGGCAACGGGATGGCTCTTCCTGACACAGGGCAGAGCTCATCTATCACTTATTGTGCTGTTTCCTGTAGAACCAGATAGATCCTCAGCCTCCTCTACTAATCAATGAAGGAACGCAACTTGAAATCTAGGTGGCATCTCTGTTCTAAGAAAGGGGACCCATGAGGAAGGGAGAGGCCTAACGATAAGGAATGCTGAAAGTAGTGGTCAAGTTATGGGCCTGGGAAAAGCCAGTGGGGCAGCAGGTTTCATAGGAGAGTCAACAGGAGAGCAGGGAGCCAGAGCTCTGGAAAGGAAAAGGAATGGAGACCCTGGGAGAGTAGAATAATGGTAATGCCATCTTGTATTTCTCATTCCTTAGTTTGTAAAACACTTTTAACAGACGAGAAAGTGGAGGCCTCGAAGTCACCCACTAGGAAGTGGAGAGCTGGAACTTGACCCACCTTCACTTTCAGTGCTCTTTCTGTTACTCCCCAGCTGCCTGCACACTGACTTACTGCTGTCCGTGGGTGCATGGCTGAACGGTTTAGGGAGAGCCTCTCAGAGATCATTTAGCTCATGCTCCTGTCCTGGGCAGGGGCCTTTTGGATCCCTGCGACCCATTTCCCTAAAAATTCCCAATGCCCATGTCCCCCTCCTGAGATAGGATGCAAATTCCCTGAAACAGATTGGGTTGGGGCATTCCGTGCCCAAGGCTGCCATGTGGGGAGTTAACAGAGCTAGCCTGTGGCACTGCCTCAAATGGGTGGTGATGGTGTTTTACAGCTATTCTTGACGCTGAAGAATGAGTTTAGTAGAAAGTGTTTCCCAATTCCATTTTAGCCCAATGAATGTCATCTTCACGTCTCACCCGTTTGACCCTAGTTAACCTGGATTTTTATCCTGGTATGTGTGACCCCTCCTCGTCCCCTCCCTTCGAGATCTTGGTGGGCTCAAGCTGGTGTTCTGGGAGGCCACATGATGGTTGGGCTGGGCTCAGGCTTTGTTGTCACACTTCAGTTTTCTGTTTTGGCACCGCGAAGACTTTGAGGAGATAAACAGAGAGCACTTTACACCTTTTATATTATGACAAATACATATTGCAAAACACTGCTGCTTCCAAAATGTTTGGGTTGCAGAGCGGGGAGGAATTAACAGCTATGCAGCTCCCTGCGCTGCGTGTGCTTCATTTACACATCAGAAGTTTTTTTACACCGTTCAGTAAAATAAAAAGTGAGAACACACACACGCACGCACACACATGCACACCCAGCGCACCACTTGGGTTCTATATTGGGAAGGTCTTAAATTAGTAAGTAGTTCTTTACGTCCAGATAAACTGATAAATACCTTTAATGGCTTAATTTATACTCTGGGTTTGAAATTTGACACATGGACACTATCTTGGCTCAGGAAACACAAGTGGTTTTGTGCCAGAGGTTTTAATGACCGATCAGTAATATAAATTGCTGCATCACTGAACAGAAATAGCTTCTCCATGTCATTTGATCTGGAAACTTCTCCGGCCAGGCAGCAGTTAATAAATTTAAAAATAATTACCCTCTTTATTCAAAGTCAAACTAATTAGGAGTGGGTTTTACAAATCATAATGTTGTTCAAGCCACTGTACATCCCCGTTTTGGACTTGAACAGGCCTGGGGGCAACAGACACATCGGGTGGCATTAATTAGAGGGCAGGGGAGATACCTTGGCTGCTGAGCGGAAGGCGAGGGGGTTGGGACAGTCTTCAGCATACCATGTCGGGGAAGGAGGAGGTCTCAGTGAGGAGGCCTTGGGAGTGAGCTGTAGAAACCAACTCTTTTAATCCATATGGGGGGATGTCACAGCAGCCACCCACCTGTGGTCTGAGCATGGGGGAGATGGAGCTGGTGTTTGTGGGCCAGGCCAGAGAGACTGTGAGAGCCCAAGGGACAGGGCAGGCAGGTGTGCACATGGCTACTTGTGAAGGATGGACCTGCCCGAAGGCAGGCGCGTGGATCGCATGATCTCTAGAGGGCTCTCACTAGGCGAATTTGGGCCCTGATGGGGTGGCTCAGGTTTGTCTTGCAGGCTTCAGGGAAGAGGGGGACCCATGGAGCCTGAAGTCAGAATGTGAAGTTCAGGGTATTCAGTGCATAGTGACCCTCAGAACTTGGGATCTGGTGTCAGACTGTCTAGATTCAAATTCCAGCCCCATCACTTCAGGCGGGTTGCTTAACTTCTCTAAGCCTTGGTTTCCTCCTTGGTAACATAGGGACAATGATGGCATCTATTATATAAGGAGTATTGTGAGGATTTAATAGGATAGTCCACATAAAGCACTCAGCATAGGCCTTGCACAGAGTCAACTCTCAGTAAGTGGTGGTGGTGGTTACTATCATTGCATCATCGTGAGCTTCATCAGACGCCCCAGAGGGCACCCATTCCCCCACTGGGAGGTGAGAGGGGAAGGGCCGGGTTGATGGGTAATGGTGGTGGAGGAATAGGAACGGCATGCAGCTGCTTTGCTAAGGTGGAGGTGGGATCTTCCAGGATCCCTCACTCGTCCTCTGGCCAAGAGGCTGTTTCCATTGTGCCCACTGAGCTAACAATGACTGGAGCCCTCTGAGTACAGTTGGGAGAGGTGAGGGCAGAATGAATTCCACATGTTGAACAATCCCACAGAGCAGATTTGGTGTATCTTATTTAAGGCCCTGTTGCCTGGAATGCCCAAGGCTGCCCAGGGGGACCACCCCCTGCTAGTATCCAAACAGATGATGTATAAACCTAGGCCAGACAAGCTGCAGAGGTAGGATAGGCACTGAGCAGGTGCTCCAACCTCTAGGAGCACCAGGAACATGTCCTGCCACATCTTAGAAGGGGCCCTATTGGTTAGTGCCCTTGAAGGCTCAGAATCTTGAGTCTCCTGCTGGTGTCCTGGCCCGTGTCTTTGCCATCAAGAACATGGGTGTTCTGCATCTCCTGCCTTCTTCAAGTAAGACCTTCTGTGTCATCCCACCTTATGCCTGCCTAGTGCCCTGGTAAGGAAAAGAGGAAAACACGCAGACTCAAGATGGCTGAAGTTATTGCTAGGTTTAGGAATTCTGGGGCCAGGACAATAGGTTGAACTAGATCTCTAGACTTGCCTCAAAGCAATTCAGCTCTCTCCTCTGGCCCCCAACCTGCCCCACCAGGTCCACCAGGTTAGCGGCTTGGGTTTGCTGCAGATTAGAGTGGCCTGTGCGACTGGTTCATCCCATCGTTCCTTCATTCACGTATTCCCTGAGTTTTAAAGTACCTACTATGTGCAAGGGGCTTTGGGGACCCAGTACCACAAAGGAACAAATGTGAACAGAACTTGGTCCCTGTCTTCCTGAAGGTTACAATGTTGCGAAGGAAATGAACAAGTTGGGTGAACTTGCCTTGGGTACAGATAGTATAATATTATGTTTAGTGGATATTATATATCCAGTAGCTGTATTCTATTGGATACTTTGGAGTTATAATTTTATTAAGCGCTCACTACAGTCCTAAAACATAGACATTTTTCCTCCCTATTCTTTGCTGGCGAAAACTGAGCCCTGGAAAGGTTAAGGAAGACCAGTCCTGGGTGGACCTAGAACATGTGCCTCGGGCTCCTGCACCCAGAGCCCATGTTTGAACACTGTCTCCCCTCCCCACGGGGGCCTGGCCTCAAACCTCATATGCAGATGAGGGAGTCAACTCTGCCTGTTTAACAGCCTAGAAACTGGGGCTCAGAAGCCCATATCTGAAAAAGGGGGTCAGTTAAGAACAAACAAACCAAACTAGAGTTAGGACCCACGAGGTCTTACTTCCAGTCCAAGGTTCTCTCCACTCTGACTACAAAATAAGGACTTTCTTTTACTGGCCTAGAAAAAGTTGCTAGTTTCCACATTCCTGTGCTACACACGAAGCCACTCAAGCAGCTGCAAATGTTGAGATGCTGGGTCTCCTCTTTTCTATGTCGGCTGCAGGAGGGTCCTGTGGTCCAGAAACAGCTAACACACCTTGCGGCCAAGGGCAGCCACGCTGTGGGATCTGCTCTCCTCTGGTAGCAGGGAGCAGGCGCTGGAGGGAGCCCTGCCCACTGTCCTCTCCTTTTCAGTGTGAAGGAGGCTAGGAGGCACCTTGCTGTAGCTTTGGAAGGAGGAAGCAGCAAGGGCACGTGCACACACACACACACACATTCTGCAGCTGTGTGACCACCTCCTTTGAAGGTGCAGAGCTGTATCCCCAGCTTGGTGTTGTTGGTTGTCTCCTTACACTGGCCCTGCTCTCACTCCTGATGTATTAATGATGCTTGGAAAAAGCTTCAGGGACAGTCTCTGGCTCTGAACTTCAGAGTAGAAAATGAAATCCTTGTTTGGAGGCCTTTCTGTGGCGGTGAGCATGGGAGGGGCGGCAGGAGTCGCGGGCGGGACAGAGGAGTTAAAGGGTGAGCAGCAACATTCCTTCCCCCAGGGTGGCTGCCAGCCTTGCCCCTCTCCTGCCCTGGGCCTGGCACAAGGCGCGGTGCTGGGCACTGAGGAGCCGTGTCAGGGTGGCTGGCCCCTGTCCTACAGCAGTAGGAAAACCAGCAACTGTGCTGGCTCCTCCTCCCAAGGGCAGCTTCCAGGTCCCAGCCCCAGAGGAGGGGACAAGGGAGAAGGGCCAGATGGGGAGAAATAACTTAATCTGCCTAAAATGTTACATGGGGAAAAAGGCAGAGTGAGCCTCAAACCCCTTCCCAAGCTGGAGGGCACAGGGTGGGATATGAGGGGTCCTCGGGTGGACACGCGGACTCCATGCAGTTTGGTGTGACCTCCCCATTGAAAACATAATAGCATTCGACTTTTATAAATATCAGGGGTGATTTGTATAGCGTTTCACATGGCGTGCCAAGGAGCTGAGCATGAGAGAGCTCCAGCTCGAGACGGCTGTGGAACGTCATAGGCACTTGGGGAGGGAGAGTCATGTGCTGCTGTCCGTACAGTCAGTGCACCCGCATAGACTTACTCTCGACCTCGTTTCATGCTGTTACTATAAAGGCATGTTTGATGCCTAATATAGAGTTTTATTTTCCAGGCAAAGGGCTCTCGGCTCCGCTGGAGCTGTGGAGTGGGGAAGGACAACCTAGCTGACACCTGCTGGCCCAGACAAGCCGTCTTTCTCCGTTGTTCACCCTGGTGGCTCCTGGGCCCCTATGGCTACCTTCTAGAGGGGCCTGTAATGCTTTTTCAAAATTATTAACTTTATTTTTTAGAGCAATTTTAGGTTTACAGCAACATGGAATGGAAGGTACAGAGGTGATCAGATACCCCAGATCCCCACACGTGCATGGCCTCCCCCACTCTCCACATCCCCCTCCAGAATGGTACGTTGTTACAATCGATAAACCTACATCGACACACCATGATCACCCAAAGTCTGTAGTTTCCATTAGGATTCACTCTAGGTGTTGTACGTTCTGTGGGTTTGGACAAATGTATAATGACATGTATCCATGGTTGTTGCATCCTACAGAAGAATTTCGCTGCCCTAAAAATCCTCTATGCTCTGCCCATCCGTCTCCCCAATAGTTTCTATCTGAAGCATTGCGGCTTTGGGCCACGCTTGGAGGGGATTGGTGGTGTTTGGCTGCCGTGGGATTACAGGAGGAAAACTGACAGAACGCAGATTTGGGTTAGAAAAGGTTGAAGATCATTCACTCAATAGACATCTTGAGCGTCTGCTTTGTGCCAGACATTTGTGCTGGGCCCTGGGATAGGGATGCAGCAGTGAGGAGGACTCCTGTGGTCCCTGCCTTCTCCAGTCTCCCATCATTCAGAAATGATGGTGAGCATTGTTGTCGTTGGGGGGACGGCGGGGCAGCCTGGTATTTGGAAGCAATAATGAATTAGGAGAAAGGAAAACTGAGTTCTTATCCTGGCTCTGTCACAAGCTTGCTTTATGACATGGGACAAATTGCTTTGTTTCTCTGCCTGTCTCAAATGTTGGGTGTGGGAATTGGGCAAGAAAAATGGCTGCTTTGGGGGTTCTGTGGTTCCCAGCACAGCCTGAGATTCTGATCTTGCAATGATGGTCTACATTTTTCTCCATCTTAGTTTTCACGTATGTAAACTCTGATTCATAATATGTGGCTATTCTAAGGACTGAATAAAATAATGCATGTGAAGTGCTCAGCCGAGTGACTGGGATGTAGGACTCGCCTGACGTGGCGGCTGCTCTCGATGATTATTTTTAGATGTCCACGGTTTCTGTCCCTCAGCAGTGGACAAGTGTTTCTTTTACTTCATTTAGAAGCTTAGTCAATAAAAATATAAGTGCATACTGTGTCTGAAGAAGGGATTAAAGGTGAAGATCTCTTGCCTTTTAGAAACTGTTCTGGAATTCGAGGGGAATGATGGAATTTGATCTTTGAGGACTATTGTTCAGAGCTTGGCCTGGGCCTGGTGCTGCGGCCTTTTATGTGTTGTCTAATATAGCCGTCATAACACTGCCGAGAGGCCGGCTCACTGCCTCTATCGCTGAGGAGGAGCTGCAGGCTGAGAGGCCTAAATAATATGCCTCGTTCAGCAGAAGGACTGGGATTCAACTTTAGGGGCCCCGGTGGTGAGTCTGATGGGACTTTTGGGCACCCGTCTTCCTGTGGTTCAGGGTGGCTCTCTCCCTTTCAGCATCCTCCTTACAGCAGAGTCCTGATGACCCCCCTCAGCCCCCGACTCTGGTTCCCGCTCGCTTCTCCTCGCTCCCATTCCTTGTTCTGCCATGTTTCTCCTTTCTCCTTCCACGCCACTCTCCAGCTCCTACCCTTTGCTTCTCTGTCTGCTCTCCCTGCTCCCTCGTGACACCACTGCTGCCGATGACAGAAAGGAGTTAATAAAAACCAATGTGTAACTGAAACTTGAAAAGCTATAAATTGCCTTGTTTTTTCTAGGATGTTGGTAGCATTTTGATTTAATAGTTGGACAAACACAAGGGCCTATTTTATTCAGAGTTTACAGGCCTCAAGGCTGTTATTCCTCCAAATTTAATAGCATTGAAATTGCAGGGTTTGCTATAATTTGCCTATCGCTTTCTGCTCCACCATTGATGTTTATTGTCAGCGGGATGGAATCTCAATCCGACTCACTTAGATAACATGTCTGTTAAACATTTAGATAATTGTACCATCATTAACTTGTCACATTATTTTAGAGATTCAAAACAGAACAGGGTAAGTAGAGGTACCGAAGGGAGGTGGGGGGTGGGGAGGAAGAAGAGAAAACCTCTCCTGAGTTCAACACCCAGGAGATGAGAGTTGATTTCACACTCTTGACCTTTCCTTGGAGGTGTCTGAGTTGGGGAGGTGTGTGCTACAGAGCTGTGCCAACCCTGGGGACAGTGCGGCTGATGCTCAGCAACCCTCCATATTTGTTTCCTCCCCAGCTTTGGCCTTCATGTACCAAAGATCAATTTTTTAGCTTCCCTTAGGGATGCTGATTGCAACATTATATGTAATTACAGGGCATTGAGAACAACCTAAATGTCCAAAGGTAAGGAATCTGTTAGTTATGGTACCTGAGATGGAAAGACGTCCACGATAAAAACTGGTTGGAGAAAACAGGTTGTGTAGTGTGATCCCATTTAATATAACATACAGAAGTCATCCCGTGAGATTCTGTAAGGCTCTGTACATGTTAACAGTGATTATCTTTAGAGAGCAGGATTACAGGGCTAAGAGGATTTTACTTCCTTCTTTATCTATTTCTGAATAATAATAATAATTATATATTTTTATTTATGATTATATAATAATTATTACTATTTACAGGCATGTACCGTTTGTGTAATTTAAAAAATTAGGGTCACATTATAAACAAGAAAAATATCGCCTTTGAGTCTCATTCTTTCCATGAAGGAGATCTTCTTAAAAGGCAACAAGTGTCAGTAAATGGATTTTGAGAGAGGTTCAGGACATTAATGTCTCAGCTACACTGGCAGCTGCCTCAGTTTCCCACCATTAGGACACATCAGTGAAGATAGAGTCCAGGTGGAGAACTCAGTACCTGGGAAGAATGGGCCCATGCCGGTGATCCCAGGTCACAGCTGCCATCCCTGTTCACCAAGGGCCTGACGGAGGAAGTGGGTAGCAAGAGAGACTGTCATTCCACCTAAGTGAGGATGGAGGTCACACCTGGAGGAGTGCTGGAGGCCAGGGATAAATCAGAATGAGCCCCCATTCTGCAGAATGGGAGATTCTGGCGACAGCTAAATGTCAGCAATAGTGGGGCATTGAGCTTGGCATCCAAAATTGCCCCCCATAAATTCTGCGGTGTATGCCCCCTGGTCCCGTGGGGGTGACAGGTGTGACTGCAATTGTGTCCGTCCAGGTGTGGACATTGTGTTATCTCCTGCATCCCCAGGGCCTGCTCTGTGACTTGGGCAAGAGAACTCACCATTGCCTCTCACGGCTTGTGCACGACCAGTGACACAGGGCATAGGGAAGAGATGCGCAAGTCAAAAAACAAGGTTTAATGTTCCCCTGATTGTACTGTAAATAATGCAGATATTTGGGGGTGGGAGGGACAAACAATGTAAATATTTTATAGACTGTAGGCTAAATAATGTATGTATTTAGAAAGCAACTTAAATATTTCATATGCTGCAACACAGATTCCTGCTTAGTGGATGAACAGGGCTGGTGAGGCCTGAGGGGTAAGGGTGGCAGTACTGTGATGCCAGGGGAGCAGCATAGGAGCTGCGGTGACAGTATGTGTGTGAGGTTGGGGTGCAGCAAGGACAAGCCGCTGTCACTTCCTTGGAACCCAAGTAGTTGGAAATCTCACATTTTTTTAAAACATCCTTTAAATATCCTGTACTCTTTCTTTCTTTCTTTTTTAATGTGGGAGAGAGACAAATAACAACCTAATAACAAGAATTTATTTATTTATTTTATTTTTTTGAGGAAGATTTTAGCCCTGAGCTAACATTCGCCGCCAATCCTCCTCTTTTTGCTGAGGAAGAGTGGCCCTGAGTTAACATCCGTGCCCATCTTCCTCTACTTTATACGTGGGACATCTGCCACAGCATGGCTTGAGGAGCTGTTTGTAGGTCTGTGCCTGGGATCCAAACCAGCGAAACCCGGGCCACCGAAGCGGGGCGCTCAAGCTTAACTGCTGTGCCACCAGGCCAGCCCCAAGAATTTATTTTGAAAAAGCAACTTCTAACCCAAAAGAACTGAAAACATACATATACACAAAAACTTGTACATGAGTATTCATAGCAGCATGATCCACAATAGCCAAAAAATAGAAACTACCCAAATGTCCATCAACTGATAAATGGATAAACAGAATGTGGTATGTCCCCACAACGGAATATTGTATAGCCATAAAAAGGAAGGAAGTACTGATACGTGCTCCAGCGTGGGTGACTGTTGACACTGAAGCGGAAGAAGCCAGGCACGGAAGGCTACATAATGTATGAAATGTTCAGAATAGACAAATCTATAGAAACAGAGCAGATTAGTAGTTGCCAGGGGCTGAGGGGAGGGGAGGATGGGGAGTGACAACTAATGGGTGTGGAGTTTCTTTTTGGGGTGATGAAAGTGTTCTGGAATCAGAGAGTGTTGGTGGTGGTTGTACAGTTTTGTGAGTACATTCAAAACCATTGAATTGTATACTTTAAAAGGGTGTATTGTATGGTTTATGAATTATATCCCAACTAAAATAAAAAGCAGCTTCCAGGTACGTGGTTGGTTTTTACAGACTCGGCCCCATCCGTTCTACCTGCTGCCTCGGAGGACTTTCTAGACAGGTAGCAGTTTGTATAATGGTGGCCATTTAGACGATGCCGGAGACTGTCCTCCGTTTGGAATCACTCTGTTCACAGAAGGCAGCAACGAGTAGGACGGCTCAGAGGTGCCTCCTTCCTTTCCTCCTCCTCCTACTGTTTTCAGAGCTGGGAGGGAAGAAAGAATGAATCAGGTCCAGACCCTTCAACAGGAGAAGAATGCGAGTCTGACATCTGCAACGTCAGGAGGAGACTGGGGAGTCGCCTTGGGGTGTGGATCTCAAGAAGAGAAACCAGCCCTTATCTTGCCCAGGCGGCATCACTCTTGCCAAAGGCAGGATGGGCAGTACGGACCCAGGCAACCCATTTTAAGAAAAGAATCACATGACTAATATGTGCTCAGTGTGGGGAAATGCGAAATACATGCAAACAAGAGAAATATGTTTCCTGTAGTCCCACCATCTTTTTCTGTTTTCTTTTAAACGAAAATGGGGTGGTAATACGCAATGCATGCTGCTTTGTAATCTGTTACCTGCATGCCAACAAACCTGTATCTTGATCATTTTCTGGTTTCCTAGTATTCTTCCTTAAGCCCATTCATTTTTTTTGGCAAGCCCTGATGTGCCTTACTTGTGCGCTGGGACACTCCCTTGCCCTCCATGCTTTGGTCGGGGGACCAGGCCCCATATCCCAAGGACCTTGTGGGAACTGCAGACAGAAGAAGGGACTAACAGAGATGCCGCACGTTATCACCTCTTACCTATTGCTGCTTCTGTCAACAAGATAAACTGGACTGGCCAGGCGCTTTTGCAGCAGCTGTTTACTTGGCCATTCCAGGCAAGCTTGAGATGCTGGGAACATATCCAGTCCTCACATTTGATCTTCTTAGAAGCTGTTTGCCTTTGGTTTTCTCCAGCCTTGCAAATGGCCACTCGCCCTGGGCAGGATCTGGGCAGGTAATTTACCTCCTCTACTAACTTAACGAATGGCACTGCCTGGGGGCTGGGCAGACCAAGGGAAATATAGACATCGATTTATTTGCCAAGTTAAAACCCGGAGTTAAGTAGCAAGTTAAGCATCTCCGTATGTTAAGTATCTTAGGCCCAACTAGGGAAGACTTCCTCAAAAAGAGCCCCAAACAGGTGTTAGGAAAAAGCCTTTTCTTTGGGAATCTCCTTCTCTGAACATTAGGGAAAGTTACCTAAGGGAGGGACTGCAGGTTTAGGTCGGATGAGATGTTCCCTGCCGCCCCTCGGAGAAGATCCATTACAGATTGGAAATGACTTTGTCTCTAAGCACCCATTGTCAGACGGGATGCCCGTTCCCCTCAACCAAACAAATATAAAATGCTTGCAGCCTCTGCCTTGGATTTTCTATTACTGTTTCACAGGACTCCAGAGAGTTTTAAGATAGCAATTTGATTAAGCTTATGGGGAAGATCCCATCAGATAACATTCTTTTTCTGCAGGTAGAGATAATGTGTTCAAGTATTAAGTATGTTTTAAAGGTAATTATCTTTTCCATATTCATTTTAGTTACAGGAATTGAAAAGGGGGAGACTTTGCCTCGGAAAGCTGCCCCGGGGGGCCCTGGAGTGGCTCTGACTTCTCTCCTCTGGGAAACACACTTGAGGTTTTTGACAAATGAATGAGCAGCAAGTGTTTTTCTGTTTTGAAATGACTCGGGATCCCTGTCTCCAGAGAGGTGGTCCAGAAGGCGAGGTCTTGGCCGCTGACCTTGTCAGGCTCCCAGCTGGGATTCTCTGGTGTGGCATGCTTCTGGGCTCCCCATCTTCTGCTCCTGGATGCCAGGAGGGGGCCTGGCTGCTACTCAGAAGGAGGACTTGCCTGACCCAACAGTGAGTCATAGTGCCACATCCCCCACCTTCTAGAAGCAGAGCCTGGAGCTACCATTTACATATGCTAGGCCCAGTGTTGGGATGTATTTGCATTGGGAGAGGCTAATTCAAGGTCTAGAATTCTAACATTGTAGACTCCTAGACTTCTGAACTGGAGCAAGGGGCATTAGGGAGGGTGATCCTGAGGCTCAGAGAAGTTCAGTGATTTGCCCAGGATCACACAGCAAGTTAGAGGGGCGAACTGTGGGCTAGAACCCAAGAGTCCTGGTCTTGGACCACTCCTGCTGTCCCCCAAGATACCCACAACTCTGTGCCGTCTCCAGAAAATAATTGTCTTCCCCTTTCCCAGGAGATCTCCAGAGTGGGACATTCTGTCCCATGTGGCCCTCTTTGTCAATCCGTTGGTCAGGGTCTGCACTGAGAGCTTTTGGGCCCCCCACGGGCCAGGGGCGCCCAGAGCAGGCACAGTGCTGGTGCTCTGGAGTCCTCAGACCTCGTTTGCCTACCCATTGTGCTGTTCTAAGTACTCTCTGAATATTTGCCAAATAGAAAAATCAGACCCAAATCCTGCCTTCAGAAAGCTAACCATTGCTAGGAAGGAAAAAATACAGATGTGTCTGAAAAGATAATTAATGATACTAGGCAATTCAATATACTAAGTGCTATGAGGGTCTAGGGTGCTGTTTGTACTGTCCCGCATCCCTGTCTGCCTGAAATCCTTTCTGCTGCGGCCAGAAACCCATAGATCCTGCACACGGTGTTTCCCCACGTTGCATCTCCACCTCATCACCAGGGAGCACTCAATTAGATGGGCTACAGCTTGTTGGTTTGAAAGCAGCTGACTCTGGGAAAAGACCCGAGGAGACGGGTGTATCATTTAAGACCCCAGGATGGTGGCATGATCCAAGGTGGCAGGGGAGGGGTCGACACCAAGTGGGTGGATCCAGCCTGGGTTTAGTGCCTGGTCCCGTGCACTACATCCCAGGCAAGGATGGCTCTGGCATCTGAAATGCTCACCCAGCGTTGCCTCTCCCGTGCTGATCCTTCAAAGGATTCTCATGGTCTTACCCCTGCTACACATTAAAATCACTTGGGGGAGCTTTGAAAAGAAATACCAAGCAAGGGCTTCCACCCCAAATCAGCTGAATCGGAATCTCCAACATGCAGCCCAGATATGGATTTTTCGTTTTTTTTTTTTGAGGACGATTAGCCCTGACCTAACATCTGCCGCCAATCCTCCTCTTTTTGCTGAGGAAGACTGGCCCTGAGCTAACATCCGTGCCCATCTTCCTCTACTTTATATGTGGGATGCCTGCCGCAGCATGGCTCAACAAGCCATGCATAGGTCTGCACCGGGGATCCAAACCGGCGAACCCCAGGCCACCAAAGTGGAACATGCAAACTTAACTGCTGCACCACCACGCTGGCCCCCCAGATGTAGATTTTTTTACAGCTCCCCGAAAGATTCAGATGTATAGCCAGAGTTGAGAACTTCTGGATGGTATCAGATCTGACGCCAGTACACGGCCCGGAAAGCGCGTCACAGTCAGAGTCTCGGGCCTCATCTTTGGCCATCCCCTACAGCATTCTTGTACTGAGCCACGTGCAATCTCCCGTCCTCTCCCTGCTGTTTTTCTCCTCCATGTACAGTCGTGTGTCGCTTATCAACGAGGATACATCCTGAGAAACGTGTCACTAGGCGATTTTGTTGTGCGAACATCTTAGAGTATAGTGAAGGGGGACAAAATTTGCCACCCCAAAACGTGTCTCTTTACCATGAGGATTATTTTAGGCTGATTATTTTTAAGGAATGAAAGACTCAGAAAGTTTTTCCTGTTAATTCCCCCTTAACCGCCTAAAAGAATTCAGATGAAAAAAGCTGATTTGGGAAGTGAGCGATCACCTTTCATAGCATGAACTGGGTGGTAGACGGGCAGGAATCTAGAAAACCTGTTGTTGGGCTCTCCTCTGTGTTCTTCTGTTTCTGTGCGGCCAAAAAACCACTTGCTTTCCAGACTTTTGCTCTTTGTCCCCCACTGTGAATTGCTTTCCTTCCCTTTGAAGTCCCTGGCTCTTCCCACTGCCAACATCTTCTTTCATCTTTAGCTGAGGATGGTATCCAAGGTGAGGGCTTCGGCCACTTGCTGAGTTACTTGGTTATCCTGGGTTTCTCCCGTGTCTACATGTTATTAAACTTTTGTTTGTTTTTTTTTCTGTTAATCTGTCTCATGTCGATTTAATTCCTAGACCAGCCAGAAGAACCTATAAGGGTGGAGGAAAATTTCTTCCTCCCCTAGAGTACTTTTACAAACCAGGATGGTATAGCCTATACACAGCTAGGCTACATGGTACCAATCTCGTGGGACCCCCATCGTGTATGCAGACCGTTGCATGTGCAGTCTGTCATTGACTGAAACGTCATTACGACGCATAGCTGTATCTTCCCCTAACTCCCACGCTCTCATGTGTCTCGTCTGCCTGGCATATTTCTTCTCAGCTCAGTTGTATACCTGTTACGTGCTCAATGTTTGTGTCTCCTCTGCCCCCGCAATCCCTGCCAATTCATATGTTGAGCCCTAACTTCCAATGTGATGGTAGTTGGAGGCAAGGCCTTTGGGCAGGTTTAGGTGAGGTCATGAGGGTGGCGCCCTCTTGATGGGATTAGTGTCCTTCTGAGAGGAGGAGGAGGGTAGAGTTCTCTCTCTTTTCTACCATGTGAGCGCACAGTGAGAGGCGGCCATCTATAAGCCAGGAAGAGGGCCCTCACCAAGAACCCAGCCACGCTGGCACCCTGTCTCAGACTTCCAGCCTCCAGAACTGGCAGAAGTAAATATCTGTTATTTAAGCAGCCCAGTTGTGCTATTTTGTCACAGCAGCCTGTGCAGACTAAGACAGTATCCTTGTCTGCCACACCCTTCCCCAAATAAGCAGTGGGAAGCACTTCCTCCTTTTGGTCTTCTCTACCATGGACTGACCCCACTTGCAGCATTTGGCCATCTTGCTTCTCTGTGAGTGAGAGGTGTTGTCTGAACCATCTTTGGGTCCCTGGGCCCTTTTACTGTGTTAGGACAAGTAGTCACTCAATAAATACTTGTTGCGTGGTTAACCAAAAGTAGTGAAGGGAGCTTCCTGGTTAGAAGTGGGAAAGGGGAATCTGTTCTTGTCCAAATTCAGATTTTTGCTCTACACCTGCCAGCAGTATGGCCTTGGACGAGTCACTCAACCTTTGCAAGTCTCAGATTCCTTATATGAAAAATTAAAACACCGTTCTTGCCATATACCTCAAAGACGGATGTGAGAACCAGAATGATCTTAGAAGGAACTATGTCTTTGTAAGGTGTCGAGCACAATTCATATTTAAGGTATTGTTATAATTGTGACATCTCTTGATACCCTCAGGGGCTTTGGCTTCCTCTTTTGCACCTGCTGTGCTCTGCCCTACACATACAATGAGTGCTGTATGAAAGCAAGCCAACTACTTTTTTTTTTTTTGCTGAGGAAGATTCACCCTGAGCCTACATCTGTTGCCAGTCGTCCTCCTTTTTTTTTTTTTTCCCATGAGCCACTACCACAACATGGCCACTGACAGATGAGTGGTGTGGTGCTGTGCCTAGGAACTGAACCCAGGCTGCCAAAGTGGAGCGTGCTGGACTTTAACCACTAGGCCATTGGGGCTGGCCCCAACTGCTTTTTAATTTATCTTAAATTGTAGAGAAAATGATGAAGGAAGCAAGCTGGTCCATTCAGTAATCAAGTATGCAATGTCACATGGTGGGCAGAAATTAGGGGGAGAGGTATCCTAGGATTTATAACTGACTGTGACTTCTGTGGGTCAGTAAGACAGATCCTACATGCTCACCCTTCTAGACCTGTAACATCCAGTGTGGAGAAAGTTTCAGAAGGAAGAGATTCCCCAGACTCTGTCATTCCTTCCTCATTCATCAGCCGTGATTTGAGCACCAACCACGGGCATACATGCCAGCATCCAGGGACAGCCTGCCTCGCCTGCCCTCCAGGAGCTCACGGACAGGAAGAGGGCTGTGACAGAGGCGTGCATGCAAGGAGGGCAGGTGCCCGCCCTGATGAGGGCCGTGGGCAGGGAAGGCTTGGAGGCAGGAGGAGGTGCTGCAACTGAATTTTCTTCTCACCCTCGTCTCTCCTGCTTTAGGGTAAACTTACTTTGTGAGGAGGGCGCATGATTTGCCCGCCCTGTCTCGTAGAGTAAACCTTTGTGTGTCTGCATGTGTATGGAGGCTGTTACTAATCCCCTTCCTTTCTTGCTCTCCTGTTTCTGAGGCTGGTGGTGTCTGGGATTTTCAGAGGGAGGAAGGATATAAAAGGGCAAGACAGGAGACCCCGGTGCCTGGATTCAGAGCCTCCGCATTCCGGAGACCCCCCAGAGGCCCCTCTGCCTGGACCCTTCAGCTCGAGAAAGCCATTGTGCTCCGTCCTGGCCTCTGACCCCGAGGCTCTGGGAAGCAGCAGGTTGTTGACACTTGGACAATCATTTCTTGCAAGGCGACTGCCTCCCTCGGGAGCTCCCCTCTCTGCCTTGGGGGGGTGACTGTTCCCCCAAGGTGGGGGGGGGCGGCAGAGGAGGAGCGAAATGAGCTCTCAGTCAGAGTGGGAGGAAAGGAGGGGGCTGCTCAATCTC
The DNA here is from genome assembly GCF_021613505.1 of Equus quagga. Classification (NCBI taxonomy): domain Eukaryota; kingdom Metazoa; phylum Chordata; class Mammalia; order Perissodactyla; family Equidae; genus Equus; species Equus quagga. The sequence continues at coordinate 62,512,915 of NC_060280.1, forward strand.
AGGCCCCCCAGGTAGCTTTCCAGCGGTCTCCACGACTCACTCCTGTCTCACCTGCCAGTTCAGAAGCACCCTCTTCCCAGGGGTAAGCTTCGGGAAAAGGACTTCAGGAGACATGTTTCTGGCCTGGAATTCCTCTGGCCTTCTCGTCATGGGTCTCACGTTTGTCGAGGAGCCCCATATGTCGTCCTGAAGGATGCCTGTGTGTACATCTCCTGCAGGCACAGGAACAGAGAATATTTCTGGTCGTGGCGCTGCTACTTATTTGGGCAAGTCACTTCCCCTTTTAGAAGTTCAGTTTCCTCATTGGTACAATGGGGTCAGAAAACCCCGCTTACCTAATAGGCCTGCTCTGAAGCTCAAATGAAAACCCCCCAAGCATTTTCACCTCCCTTCTTTCTAGGGTGTTGCAGGAAGCCGAGGGACTCAAATTTTTTAAGTGCCACTTTGCATTCCTTTCACCTCGGTCTTAATAATAAATAACCCTAACTGCACAGCCAGGAGCTGGGATGTTCTGTCCAAATGAACCCAAGAATCTATCTCCAACAACCAGGCGTCCCCATTCAGTGGGCTTGGTTAGTACCATTTCTCCAGCAATGAGAAAGGCCCTCTTGCTAAGCTACAGAACAATCTCCCTTGTGCTTTAATTCTGGAAGAAGCGGATTAGTGTGGCCATATTTAACCTTTGACCCTGACACAAAAGCGTTATCAAAATTAGTTACCAAGAGGCTCTGTCTTCCTCTCCCCACCCCCACCTCCCTGTTTGCAGGGGCGGGTTTAGGATCTTGGTAAACTTCTTCGGAGCAAGAGGAAAGGTACAGAAGACTACTGTTGCCTTAGGACACATCAGACCTGGCACTTGCTGCCAGAGCTCTTGGGGGTCTAAGGTGAATGGGCAGAGATGAGAATCTTGCATGACGGAACTTGTGGGCTGGTTTTAAAATTCGTTCTCCTTGACACCAGCCTGCTTCTTGGTTATCTTGGAAATTTGACTCTATTCAGATGGTATATTGATTTTTAGACCCACATTCATCAGAACTTTCTTTAGTGTCTCCTTCCACCCGGCTGCTGTATGACCTAAAAGTACTGGTTGATCCGAAGGATTGATTTCCAGCATCTTCTCCTTCCAGGCAGGAATCCACAGACTTGGGGGGACGGAGGGGGGCTGTATGTGGACCTGAGTCATTTGTCTGGGTTTCTATCCCATCCTCCCTGTTGCTGAGTCATTGTGGCCTTGGGCATGTTATTTGAACTCTGAGCCCCAGCTTCCTCATCTGTAAAATGGGCATGGCAATAACAGTGCCTGCCTCTGAGCATTATTTTTGAGGATAGATAACAGGATACTCGTGAAGTGCTAAGACTGGTGTGATGCACTTACTAAGTGTTTCACAGCCATTAGCTACCGTTATCACTATTGTTGTCATTGTCATCAATGTCATTATTACTGGTTCTTCATCACCTGCCCAGGTCTGGCTCCTGCCCCACACACCCATCCCTACCAGTCGCCCCCGACAGGGGTTTTATTGGTGACCTCCTCCGTTCCCTTCCCTGCTCCTTCTGTTTTCTAGCTTTCTTTGCTGTCATTTTCAGAGTTCCCTCTTGGATTGGGGTATATGGGTAGGGGGCGAGGATTGGCTTCATTTCATACCAGAAGTCCGACTTGCAGTGGTGGCCTGGGAGGGAAAAGCGCTTTATAAGCTCGCGATGAAAGCTGTAAAACGAGATGGTCAAGGATCTGGCCAGGCCTGGTTCAGGATTATGGCCGGCCCCTGGAATGCCGAGGGGGCCTCTTTTAAGAAGGCAGTGTCTATTTACAGTGTATCTCTCATAAACCCCGACGCTGGGGCGAGGGCAGGGGGACTCGCCCTCCTGGCATGTGATTGATTATCTGGTATTTATGCCATTGAGGACTTGTCAGCGGTTCGGGGTCAAAGGGTCATCTCATGTGTCTTGCCGCCAGTCCACCTCCTTTTGTACAGTGTGGACCGGGTGAGCTGTGCACAAAACAGCTTTTTCTTTTCCTTGGGAAAAGGGGGAGGGGGTAGGGGGAGTGTCAATGAAATTTTTTTTCTCAACCTTTTCTGAATAGTGTCCTTTTAATTGTAAAGAACTTTTAATTAAAAGTAGCAGGAAAATTCATCTCGAGAAGGTTTAACTTACCTTAACAGATACTTTTGTGTCCCAAGAAGCTGGGAGTGACTTTCAGAAAAAGAAAATAAGTAAGGGTCTTTGTCGTGTCTCTTCCCCTCCCCAGATGTCCTCCAGGTTCCCCAGCGTTCCCTCCCCCACCCCCGCTCACTGCCTAGTGTGGACCCTGCTTGGGACAGTGGGAAGGAAGGAGTTCATACTTCGACTGTAGCACAGCCGTAAACATTCAGAAAGGGACTTCGGTCCTTCTGGTCTAACTTTCTCTTGTTATAGATGAGGAAACAGCTCCTCGGCAGGCGAGCACACTTACCCAGGGTCCCATGGCTAGCGGATTACAGAGTCAGGCACTGGAATCTGCTCTCCCGACCCTCCTTCTCGTGCTCATTTTAGCACACCGAATTGTTTCCTGAAGTTTCAGATCCTAAGGGAAGATAAACGTGATGTTCCTGTTGTTGTTTTTAAATCCTGGATATTTGAGACTTGAGAACCACTCCTGAGGGACCACCCAGCTCATTCCCCCTGCCTCGGAGCACACAGGCTGTACTCGCACGTCCCGGAGGAATTGCTCTGTGCCCCGTTCCTCAAAATCTGCGGAGAGAGAGGCTCCAAGTCCTCGGCTTGGTTTTAAAGACCAGCACCCCTCCCCCGACGGCCTGGATGTCCTTCTGAATGGTTGACTCAGTTTCCTCCTGCTGAAGCTCAGCAGTGGCCGCAGTGGAAGCTGCCTCTGTCCACCTGTGTGCTGACAGGGGACCTCCTGGACCTGGGACGGCCAGGACACCTCATTCTACATGCTGCTCCCCTGTGGCCTCTCTGCTACAGGGAGGCGTTTACGCTCTAAAATCCCACCCAGGCTCCTTGCCTGGTGATACCCCAGGATAGTGAAGCGGGACCTTGATGGGACCCTCTGCCCGTGGCGCTCAGCTCAGCAAACAACACTGGAAACCCAGGCAGAGGACTTATTTGCCTAGAGTTAGTTATCTGTGGGAGTCACGTGAAACTCCTGTCCCCCATATTCCTGATTTTGTCCCCCTGCCCCTTTTAAAAAACGCAATATGAAGAATTGTCTTCTAAAGAGTAGCTTTAGAAATCCTAATTCCTTTCTATTCCCTCCATTCCCATTCCAGTTAAATTAGTGAATGCTGACTTGGACTGATGGGGTCCCACGGTGAGGAAGGTCCTAAAGCGGTGTAGGATCTGGTTCTTGCTCATGGGAAGAGAAACCAGCATTTGCTGAATTCTTACAGAATTTACTGGGTGCCATGCCCTGTGCTAGTGGTTTATTTGGATCATTTTACTTAGTCCTTATATCAGCTTTTCAAGGTGAACATTCTTGTTTCCAGATGAGGGACCATGAACGTCTTTCCCTGGGGTATATATATCTGATAACCATTATAGCTAATATTTATTAACATTTCTTTTTTGCTAGGTAGTACTAAACATTTTAAATGCATGACCTCCTTAAATCCACATAAAATCCCTGTAAGGCAGGTATTGTTGTTATCCTGGTTTTACAGAGGATGACATAGGCACAGAGGAGTAAGGTAACTTGCCTGAGGTCACACAGCAGTGGTAAGTGGCCAGCCTGGATTTTAGTTACAGCGAATGACTGCAGAGTTCACACTTCAACCCCGTTACCACTCTGACTCTTTAGATTTCAGCACTGGGCTGGAATCTACCCGCTTCCTCATGCTGGTGCTCATGTTGTCTTTTCCCACTATCCTAACATAAATTTGCTGGGAGATGCTATATATAGACATATATAAATCAACCAGAGACCAGCAAAAGGTCACTGTGTAATCAGATGCCAGCCTGGGTGGTGCATGGAGAGGAATTTAGAGGAGGAATATGTTAACAAGGACAGTACTGAGTCTCATTGCTGGACTCCCATAGCAAGGGCCTTACTCATCCCTCCATCCCCAGGACCTAACGCAGGGCCTGGTACACGTGAAATGGTCCATGAATGCGGGTTAAATTACGAGGAAAGATTGAGTGGGGTAGGTGGGGTTGAAATGAATTTAAGTTTTAAGAAAATGATGTTGATAACCATCTCCCGTATATTGCATGCTGACCAGGTGCCAGGTACTCAGCCAAGTATATTAATTATGCTGTACTGAACCCTTATTACTGACCTATAGCTATTCTTATCCCCAGAGTAAACTGGGGCTGAACAGAGGTTCTGTATCTGGCCCAAGTTTTCAAAACCTTTTTTCCCCCCAACCTCAAAATCCATTTCCTTTCCCAAAGCAGAGGACAAGGCATGAGTACAGGGAAAAGCAGAAGCAAGCGAGGCCTGCAGAGAGAGCTGGAATGCATGTCTTCTTTTTTCTCCTCTTGGTTGGGAGTTGCCTCTTTGATATAAGGATTTCTGGATCTATGAAGTTAACTGTGTCCAGTTAATTGAATTTATAATTCAGCACCAAAATGCTGAAAAGAATTGTCTTTTATGTCCTTTAATGAGTGCTATAAAAACGAGTGGTGAATCTAATTTTATGAATGATCCTTTATGACTTACCTGATAACTAGTAGTTGTTCAACACAAAGGACTCATAACTCAGTCTGGACCGACGCTGGCTGCCTGCAGTAAAAGAACTTGTTTTAAAGTGGCCCTCTTGCTCTTCTTGAGTGGCCCCGGGATTCACTTGTTCCATTCTCTTCCATCACCTCTGCTAGAGAAGGAGGCTCAGGCTTCTCATTCTGGGGGATTGTGGAGAAGGGTCACCTGGCCTGCCAGCCCAGGATGACCAAGAACTCGCCTCTCAGAATGGGCTCTTACCAAGAAGGGGAAGGCAAAAACAGGGTGGCTCATTCCAGTCTCTCTCTGGTGGAATATATTGATTCCACCTAGATGTTGTGAGCTGTGCCAGGGAAGAGAATAGAAACCCAGAGAAACATGTACAAGGGATGTAAGAAAGAATTCCCTTTTTCTTTACCCTATGACAAGAAGCAATGACCTTAAAAAAAAAATAAATAAAAGAGAAGCTTAGGTTAGACGCTGGTAAGAACTTGCTGAGTTGACAAGATGTTCCTGAGAGAGACTGAGGAATCTTCATCTCTAGAGCTGCCTCTACTGAGTGTGTGCACATGCATGTGCCCTTAGCTTTTTACAGCTTTTCATCGTTTTTCATTTTGTAAAAGTTGAATTTGAATGATCTTGTGGTTACAAATCTTAAAAATAATAGATGTTGACCGTAAAATTCAAGCATCGTCCATGGATACGATATAAGAAAGGTTGGCTGCTCCCACCTGGAAAGTCAGAGGTTGGGGGCTGGCCTCAATGGCCAGGACTCTGTCCATGGTGCCAACCCAGAAATGGAAGGACTGTTGGCAGAGAGAAGGGTTTAACAGAGCAGCAGGTGGGGACGTGGGAGCTTAGATGAAGGAAGGCCAAGATAAGGCTGTGGCTTCCATTTGTTATCTCCTTTCCTGCTTTATCTCAGGTAAGAACAGGCCCTGCAGCCCTGAGCGAACCTCTCCATGGGGCTGCCGAGCTGTGAAAAGAACAGTTATGGACTGTTCTCTCCCCGCCCTCTCTCCCCAGGGGCCCCCTCTCCCTCGTACACACTGCACCTGTAAAGGCTGCCGCTTTGGCATATTGGGTGGGTGGGGACAAATGCAAAAATGTCCGCGATCTGGGTGCTGATTACTTCCTAGCAGAGCTGGGGGTGGGCTGAGACGTTTCTTGTCCACGATTTGAGTCTTGCTTCAGCCGGCCTTGTGCCTGGACTGACCGGTGGGCCTTCCTCTCCCTTGTTCCACCCTCAGTAGGGAGATGAATTGCTGTTTGAGTCCATAAGGGCTCTGACTTGGCTGTTATCTTTGGTCTGAAGGAGGCTGGGTGACAAGGACAGAGAGAAAGACTACTGCTCCAGCCTCCAGCATTTGAGACTGATGAACTTCTGCAGGGGAATGCCCACCCAGCTGGTCTGGAAAAACCTGCTTGGGCCCCAGAGAAACCTGACAAAACTTGATGCTATCAGCCTAAAAACATCTACCCTGAAGGCAGCCTGTAGCGCATGCGCATGTTCCCTCGGCTTATGAAGGGCTGAGATGGAGGGAAGTATGAAGCATCTCTCTCCCCCACACCAAATCCAGATTCTCACTGAGCTGGCATGTCACTAAATGACCCCCATGCCTGCTGTTTTCGGAAAACCAAAACAACTGGGCATCATTCATCCCACATTCATTGCAGGCCTCCTATGTGCTTAAATGCTGGGAGTGCACACATGGGTAAATCCTGGTGTCTTGATTCAGGGACCTGGGGTTGGGAAGACAGACATGTAAGCAGGTGATATAGTGTCCAGTGCTGTGTGCTGGGATGGAGATGCACTGTGGGAGCCCAGAGGAAGGGTACACAGTAGATACCCAGGGGACAGATAAGGCTTCCTGAAGAAGAAGGCACACCAGGATTTACCCTGTAAAGAAGAAGTAGAAATTAGTCAAGATAAAGGGAGAGCTAGGCAGATGAAACAGACCTGTGTGTTTGGAAATGGCGGTGGTGTAGCTTAAGTATCATGTCAGAGACAGATGTGGCAGATGAGGTTGGAGGGATGGGCAGGCCCAGACCACAGAGGTCTTGTTAGGCTGTGTAAGGAGCCTTGATTGTATCCAGAGGTGATGAGGAGTCCTGGGAAGCCTTTAAAAGGAAGTGGCGAGATCACATCAATTTCCCATAGGCCACTTGGGTGGTGGTATGCAGGTCAGATCTGAGGAACATGAGCCGTGTTGAGGAGCCTCTCGCAGGAATCCTGGTGAGAGATGCTAGTGGCTTGGACCAGGCAGTTTCTTCTTGGAATGAGAAGGACATGTATGGGAAGTTCTTAGGTAACAAAAAATTAGGCGGATTGGGATGTGTGGGGATGGAGAACAACAGACCTCCGGGATGACACCCAGGCATCTAGCCTGAGTACAGAGCGGATGTTAGTGCTAACGACTGAGACAGAAGAGGAGTGGATTTGGGAGCAGAAGATGTGGGTTTCAGGTTTGGCCACGTTGAGTATTTGGTGCCTGTGGAACATCCAGGGGCCTCTTGGATTTATGGATTTTCTGCTCAGAAGAGACATCCAGGCTGGAGGTGGGATTCTGAGCCTTATAGTGGCCACTGACACCATGAAAGTAGCGTTTTCCTGGGACAGATAGTGGGAGTGGGGAGCATAGTGGGTAGAATACCGTGGGAGCAAAAGGCCCTGTTCAGCAGAGAAGGGCTTCAGCCCCAGGCAGCTCCTCAGGTCTCACAGAAACCAGCACAGGGCCTTGCATGCACAGGGCTTCCCCTTGGAGGAACCTCAAGGCGTGGCCTGGGGCGGGATTCCCACAGACAAATGGGGGCTCTGCAGGGTGAGGAGGCGCTCTACCAGCCCAGCTCCTGACGTTCTCGAGCCCCAGGGATCTCCTTTGACCAGTGGCCTGGCCTGAGGTGGGAGAAAAGAGGCTGACAGGCTAGAGGAATAATCTCAGAACTGCAGGGCCCTTAAGGGCTTACAGGTCTACGCTCCTGCTTCCCGGGAGTGGAAGGTCAGTCCTCCACGCGGTTCTGGGAGAGTTCTTACAGAAGGCCCTGCCGCTCTGCACAGACCTTCCTGGAAGTCTCGCCCAGGTGAACCCTTCATGCTGGTTCCATTGCCCTGTGCACCATCCTTTTGTGTGTGTGTCTCTTTTCTGAGGTTTGTTATGCTTGGTTCTGTGTCACTGTCTGGATGGAATATAAGCACCCTGATTCCTTCAAAGGAAGCAGAGAACAGGGCTTCTGGGCCCTGCCCCATTTGGGTTTTACTTACCCTCACAGCCCTTCTTCCACTTTCCCTCTCCCACACCGATCCCTAAGTGAACACTTCATTTGGGACGTGTGTCCCACTCTCCCTCTATGCCCTCCTCCAGCGGCTTGGCATTCTGGGACCAGCTGCCAGAATGATTGACATAAAGCCAATCTATAAATAAAGTCTTTTTCTTTTCTCATAAAGACTTTGTGGTTGAGTTTGCCTTCAAGGTCAAGATCAGACCTTTCTAAATAAACACATATCAAAGGATCATTAGCAAAGCAGCACTGTTAAATTGAGATATTAACTTCTGTCAACTGCTTGTTTCTTTTTTGTTCTGTAACTCATGACTGCAGTAGGGTTTTATTATTTTGTCCTTAGGCAGTAGCATCTGGCTTCTGTAGAGACTGTAAAAATTAAAAAGCCACACAAATCATTGCGAGAGAAAAGCAGTAAATTCAATGATAAGAATTTAAAATTAAAATGTTTCAGTGCTTTTATATTCTGCAAAACATGAAATGAATGAGTTTGCTGCCTGTTGCCATAAACCTAACCCAGCTAATCGTCCGCTTGAGTTTTTTCCTGTGTCCTTCGCTCATCACCATCAATTCTGTCCTGGCACCAGGCGAGACATAAAGTAAAAGCCGTGTGTGTGTGTGTGTGTATGTGTGTGTGTGTGTAGTGGGGTTGGGACCAAGTGGCAGATGCGCTGAGACCCACCTCATTTGAATGGAGGAGACAATGATGGGGTGCGTCTGGTGGGAGCCAGAGTGGGGAAGGGAGGGTTGAAGATCAGCACATCCCCAGCAACAAAACCTGCAGGTCACAAAGATAAACAGCAACTTGTAGCATCCAGGTGAAATCCTAAAAAGGAATTTTCTGAGCAAGTGTATGATGCTGGATTAGGAGTCTGAGCAGGCCTGGCTCCTTCCCATCCCAGAGGAACCCAGGCCTTTGGGTAGAGTGCTGGGGGGTGGGATGAAGCAGCCCTTCGAACTCTTTACTGCAGCCAGAAGGTTCAGAGTTTCTGTGTTGGGATCCACTCACGCTTACTGCAAAATCGAGTTGTGACGCTGGGTCTAGCTATGTCCTAGGCTGTGAGGGAGATAAAAATGAAAGATCGTTTTTCTTCCCTGCTCTAGAGGAACTGTAGCTTAAAGAAAAAGTAGATGTGATGCTCCCTACGTTAAACAGCTAGACACTTTAAGGCGGGTGTGAAAAAGGATGCGATGGTGGTGTACAAGCCATACACAGAAGTACTGGGGAGTGTGTAGGGTCAGAGTGGAGTAAGACCAGTTCAAGGGGAGCTTTTAGGACATGAGTTGCCTTGAGCTAATTCTTGAGTCCCTCTGGCTTGGGGCCTGGAAGTACTGGGAAGCCTGGGGTAGGCATTGTTGGGGGCTGTTTATCCTCATGTCCAAACAGGGCAGTGGGGGCCAGGAGAGAGGGGACTGTAGGTCCCTTTTCATGCAGCCTGTCCCAGTTTGACTGTGGGACCCACAGGCATGAGGGCAAAGCTCTTTGTCCCTGACGAACTTCTCCAGCCCAGGAAGAGGTGAGAAAAGAGAGCCAGTCCTTGGCCTCCGTCAAAGGGAATGAAGGAAAGTGTGAAGATTAGGGGATGGAGGGGTCGAGCTAAGAGGGTATGACTAATACAGCCGGTCATTCAGATAGGAGAGCACATTGTTCTCTGCGCCCAGATGGTCCTTGGAATAAATCAGCTCAGGCAGAAGCAGACTTCCAGTACAAGAAAGTTTGAGCAACTGCTTGCCCGCTCTTGTATAATGACATAACCCAGGCCCCAGCCCTGAATAGCAGCCATTCATGTCTCCACTGTGGGTGTTGGAATGGAGGCATGTGTGTGCGTGCACATGCGTGTGTGTGTGTGTAAATGTGTCACTTTATAGCCTCTTAAAGAAGAGTGTATGACTTTATGTTGTGAGGGATAGGCATAGGGACACTTTTCACTTGGGGCCTGACCCCTTCTCGACTTGCAAATTCCGACCTTGAGAGTTTTGTAAGTAGTCCTTTGGTGGACAAGAAGCTCTGCCAGGGCAGGGCCTCTGTCTGATTCAGTGTGTCCCCAGGCCCGTATAGCACAGCGATGGGTTCATACAAGGTGCCTAATATAAATGGGATGGAAGCTCTAATAGCATTCTTATTTCTCTCTATTGCCTTATGGTAGCCACTCATTAACTAATTAAACTAATAATTAGTACATAAGTAAATCAATCAATCAATAATCCAGCTATTCCTCACATGGTTCCCATCTGGGGACAGTTATGAGGACTGAATAAGATGGGGTGGGGACACTCACCAGAGCAGTCACTTAGAAAGTTTTGAGTGGTGCAGGACTTCTGTCATAAACCTTTTCCAGGTGAACGTCTTGCCCAGTGTCCCGGGTTGAAGATTTGCAGGCATACAAAGGACATAGAATATCTGTGAGCGTCACAGCGCTCTGTGGCAACTTTTCTACACACACAACAGAAGAATGAACCCTCTCCCCTTTCTTTTCCTATAGTCTCCATCCAAAGGCTTCACCGTTTCCTCTTCCTTCACAGAATCCATTTAGACTCCTTAGGAGTGAGGGGAGGGAATAACCAAGTAGCAAAATCACTGAGTAAATAAGAAGAATCAAACAGATACTCCCTGGAGAGTCTTCTTTCTGTGAAGATGTTAATTAATATGAACGCTCTGTCTTCGCTTTCAGAGGCAGCCTTCCTGTGCTGACTGTACACGACTGCCCATCCAGCCTGCAGTAAACTTTATCCTTGGGGTCTTCAGCCTTTGCAGAATGAGCTTCTTTGGGGGAATCAAGCCAAATCCTGCCTGTTCAGAGCTTAGAGAAGTTGCTTTGTCTAAAATTAAGTGCATATTGGGGTCGGCCCTGTGGCCCGAGTGGTTAAGTTTGTGCTCTCCGCTTCGGCAGCCCAGGATGTCGCTCGTTTGGGTCCTGGGTGTGGACATGGCACCGTTCATCAGGCCATGATGAAGTGGCATCCCACGTAGCACAACCAGAGGCACTCACAACTAGAATATACAACTATGTACTGGGGGGGTTTGGGGAGGAGGAGGAGAAGAAAAAAGGAGATTGGCAACAGTTGTTAGCTCAGGTGCCAATCTTTAAAAAAATAAGTCTTTAAAATTAAGTGTGTATTAAACCAATGACAGTGGAGGTAGGAAAAGACACCTTAGGCCTAGATGCAGCTGAGTCAGGAAATGAAGCAGGGACTCCACATGTGTCCCCTTTCACCACATCACCCCCGTCTCAGGCCATCCTGATTTTCCACCACCCTCACTGCATGTCAGTAGACCCACAGCTCACAAGCTGCTGAGGTGTCGTAGTTGGGAGATTGGGGGTTGTTTCTCTCCCATCCATATCCGAGGCCTGGATTGTCCTCATGGCCATTTTCTGGGTGCTTTATTCTCCAGGCCCCTCGGATGAAGAGGTGGCTTCTAGCATTCTCTGTGCTGGTATTACTAGGAAATGACAGTCTGCTCTCAATGGGCCATTGTTCCAGAAAAACAACTACAACTGGGTGACGCAGGAGGAAGAAGGAAAGGGGAGGAAGAGGGAAGTGTTGGGAAAATAAAGGCGCCGCGGAGAATAAGGAATTTGTAAGTGCAAGGGGAGACTCATGTCATGAAAAGTGGCCCTGGCCACAAGACGTCCATCCAGAGCTGTCTCTCATGTTTCCTGCGTGGAAAACACTCGTGAAACAAGACAGTCCTGGGTGAGGGTAGTGGGGAACCAGCCTTGATGTAGACATCTTTGGAAGGACAGGGTCTTTCTTTCTTGCCTTTCCACCAGTCCTGAAAGCTTCCAAAACTCCACAGTGCTTCCATCTGGGCTTAAATGGAAACGTTTCGAAGATTCCTCACTCCTTTCAATGACCTTTGCCAGAATCCTCCAAACCTACAGTTACTCTAACCTGAATGAACAGAAAGTGTCATCAGTGTTTTCTGATTCTCAATGGCCCCTTGTACTAGGCTAAAAAATCACCAGCCCCCAGACCCCCAAAAAAGTTAGGAAAGAAGCATGAAGATGATTGAGTAAACGTTGCTTCTCTCTCTCATTTTTAAGGGTTCTTAGAGCTTGAGAGGTGGGGAATCAGGAAATAGGAGTGAGCATGGTGTCTGGACAAAGGGAGGACCTGAATGGATACAGGCAGAGCCAGGGCACCTTTGCCTGGGAACTGGTAATCCTGGGGCTACCTGTATTGTCACATTTGCTTACAAGGACGCCTGGCACTGCGTTCATTGCTGACTGGTCATCCCTAGAGCAACAGAAACTGGGGTCTTTGGCCAGTGCCGAGAGCAACGCTGCACCGAAATCTGACAAAAGCCTGTTCAACTCTTTAAGGAAAATCAATCTTTATTTTCCTAGCTGGATGCTATTGGAGGTCACAATTTATGTGCATGTTAGTGACATGGCTTTTGACATTTCCATTAGCAGCTCTGTTTTAGGGGTTTTCCATCTGCTGTAGAAATCGAATCTCAGAATAGTATATTACACATAATCACCATCTGAAAAGGGATGAAACCCACCAAGAGTGTGATTTTTGAGGAACCCAGTGCCGGGTGCAGAGGGCTCTACACGGGGGCTGGCCTGTGTGCAGCTAAAAGCAGGCCCTGCCGAGAGCTGAGTGCCTGCTATGGTCTTAGAGGAGAAAGGTAAAAAGTGTGCACCAGGGGCATCTGCAGCACTGGGTCCATGTTCTGCCAGTGACCAAGAGGAGGTGCCAGGTTTGACATTAGGTCCCAAACTGAGTGCTTGTTGGCTGCCAGCTCACAGCTTTGGCCATGGAATAATATCTGTAACTCCATTCTACAGCCCTCCCATTCAAAGACCTGGATCCTCCATTGATGTGAATGACACTCTCTCTTGAAGAGATGTCCGGATAGTTCTGCACTGGGTAGCACTTGAATGAGTGTACGTGAATGAATATATGAATGAGTACTTCCAGGTTGGGAGGAGAAACCAAGCCCAGAAGAGCCCATGTCCTGGTTCTAAAGCATATGGATACGAGTGTACAGCTAACAGTCATACACGTTAAATAAAGGAACACCCCGGTCTAGAAGCGTTGGACTCACAGGGAATCTAGGCTGGTGGTGGGGTGGCTGCAGAGGGTTAGGAGACATGTTTCCTTGAAGTTGGTAAGTCAGATATGAATGGCTTGGGCTCTAGAAATCATAACTTGCCAAGGACTGTGGCCCAAGCCCACAGAGGTATTAGGAGGTTAAACTTTTACGTAGCCGTTTGTTTATTTATCCATTCAGTAAATATTTATTGAATACCCATTATGTACCTACTAGTATATTAAGCTCTGGGAACATACTAGTAAGCAAAATGAAATCCATATCCTCAGGGGGCTTATGCCTTATAAGGAGACAGATAAGTAAGTAAGCAAATCATATAGAGGAGACATATTGTTATATTGGAGACATAAGATGTTATAAGAGCACACATGAAGGCCTCCAACTTGGATGGGAAATTGCGGGGTGGGTGGGGCCTCCCGGAGGTGGTGTCCTCTAAGTTGTCATCTAAAGGATGAGAAGAAGTTATTAAGTGAAGAAGATGGGGGTCCTAGGGGAGAAAGGGAAGAAGACCAGGCTGAGGTCAACATGGGTGAATGCCCACAGTTAGGAGAGAATAAGACAAGTTCATGGAACTGAAAATGGGAGTGGGGAAGAGGGCCAAGACCTAAGGTTTGAGAGATAAATGGGCATTCAATGTGAAAGGCCCCTGAAAGCCACGTTAGGTAGTTCTGCCTTTTCCCTGAGGTCAATAGGGAGCCATTAAAAGCTCTTAGTCAGGGGAGTGGCATCAGATTATGTTTTAGAAAAATGACTTTGACTACATGGTTGTGAATAGATTGGAGGGGTTTAAACTGAGGTCAGGGAGATTGGTTAGGACAATGTTGCCATAATCTAGGCAAGAAATTATGGTATCTTGAGCCACTGTGGTTGCAGCGGGGATGGATAAGAAGTGGAAACAATCAAGATATTTAGGAGGCTGAAGAAAGTTGGGAATTGGTTTGTTGTGAGAGGTGAGAGGGAAAGGAATCAAGGATGGACGGAAGGAATCAAGAAAGGAAGCAAGGAATTTCTTGCTTGGGCAATTGGGTGACAGTGGCACTCTTTACTGAAATGGAGAACACAAGAGGAGAAGCAGAACTTTGTTGTTGCTGTTGTTAAGATAATGTTTTGATATTGCAATAGGGAGGCATGTGTGACGTCCATAATGGGGAAATATCCAGGAGGCATTTGGATATACAGGTATGTCTGGAAGTCAGAAGAGAGACTCCCTGGACTTTTGGAGTCGTCAGCATATGAATAATCCTTAAGCCCTGGAAGTGGGTGAGCTTACAAAACAAGACGGTACAGAAAGAGAAGAGAGCTTAGAACAGGATCCAGAGGAAGCCCAACATATTATGTAATGCCCCTCCAGGACAATCACACCCACAAGGGAGATTGAAAAGGAGTCGCTGGAAGAAATAGGAGGGAGACCAGGAGAGTGTGGTGTCATGGAAGCTAAAAAGGTTTCAAAGAGGAAAAAGTAGTTATCAGTCTTAATGCTGCTCAGAAGTCTCCTGAGAGGAAGACTGAAAAATGTCTGTTGGATTTAGTGACATATGGGGGATTCCTGGTTATCAGAGGCCAACAGTTGTGGTCTTAGTGGAACAATGGGAGCAGGAATGCGATCATGGTGGGTTGAGGAGTTAAGTAAGTGCTTGGGAAGTAGAGGTGGGGTGTCTAGGCAGCTCTAGGAGTGGAGAAGGGGCATGAGTTAGACTGATCCAGGGTTAGGGTTTGGCACTGTGGGTGCCATGGAAGGATAATGAGCAAGAGAGTTCAGGAATTGGCAAGGAGGCAGCTGGTAGTAGAGCCATCGGCCTTGAAGTGTGGACTGAATGGAGAGAGAAGGAAGGAAGGGCGTGCTCGGGAGAGATTTGGAAATCAAAGAGAGGTTCTGGTGAGAGTAATTGGATGGGAGAACTTGAAGGGAAGGAGGTTTAAATTTAACACTTCAAAGGAGAATAGCTCTTACTGGGGATGGAAGCTCCAGAGTGTTCTCTCTAAGCACCTCCTGGAGGGGCCTGTTCAGCTCATGGACCTACGTTAAAACACCCAGTCCACTTATTTACCTCCCTGTCTCCCCACGGCCCTCACTCAGTCCACTGGACCACTGTTCTAAATTCCATTTCTCGATTCCCTACCATCCGGCACTGAGGTAGACACTTCTCACATATTTTCTCTAATCCTCCCAGCAACCTTGCATGGTGGGTATTGCGACTCTAATACAGATGACGAAACCAAGACCCAGAGATATTAGGAAATTCGCATATGATTCTATAGCTGATACGTCAATGGCAGAGCCAGGATTTGAACCTAAGTTTCATCCAACTTCAAAGTCCAGGCTTTTTGCTCTACACTTTTAGACGGTAAGTTTCTTGGGGGCAAGAAGTATCTTAGCAATGAGCCTTGGTATTTGATGCCTACGCAGAATTAAAATTTGAGAAATGCAGGTGCAGGAGTGAGTGAGTGAAGGAGTGAGTGATGCTAAAAGCGACTCTCCTGTCTTGTCTCCCGGGGAAATCAAAGTACTACTCCCCGAAGAGAGGAATGGAGGCGATTGGAAGGGGAAGGGGAAGAACAGGGTAGGAAGAGGTGGCAGCTGAGCGACACTAGTGTTGGATGGATAGAACAGAACAGAACAGATACCACAAGGTTTCCCCGTCTGCTCCGGCGCCAACCTCCAGTCCTGTCAGGGAGTGGCCCAGAAACTCCGGAGGAGGAACCGAAAGGGGAGGTACCTAGGGAACAAAACCCACATGGGAGGAAACAAGAACCCCAAACCACCGAGTGACATTTAACTTTGCATTTCCTTTTTAGAATCTGAGGCTGGGGTTTCTCTACAGACCTTCCTTCAGAATGTCAAGCAGTGTGTGTGTTCCTGCACGTGCATGAGTGCGTGAGTGCGTGGGAGGGCAGGACCGGATTGCCCATCACTTGTCTGAGGAGCACGCACACCACCTAACTCGGCCTTGAGGCCCAGGCGTGTGTCTGCCGGATGCTCTGTCTCCTTTCCCTGGGATAGATTCAGTGAGTCAGCAACACAGCCTCCTTGGAAGGAGGGTCGTTCCAGATTTGGGGGAAGTGGGAAAGGCTGGTGGATTTTCTTGACCGTCATCAAATTCCTCTCCCACCCTCCCTGAACAACAAAAAGTTTGATCTCCTCCTCTTTCCAGGCTTTCAAAGGCGCACATGCCGCCTGACACTAGAGAAAAGCCCCTTCCTCAGTCCTTCGTGGCTCGGTCTCATCGCTTGTGTGTTCAGCTAACCTACAAATTCACTGTCCTCCTTCTCACCACCATCATCACCATTTCCCCTCTGGGTGGCAGGGCATGAGGCCTAGTGAGCCCGGGCAGGGCCATCTCTGAGGTCCACAGGAAAGTCCTGGGAACCAAGGGCAGTGCCGTCACCCTCAGTATTCCACATTAGACACATTCCTATCATAGCCTGTCGTCCCCCACCCATGCACGCGCACCACCCACTGTCTGCTTCCCAGGGCTGCTCACTGGGGGGCAAAGGTGTGGGCAGGAGACAGAGGAGCAGGTGAGCAGATGGAGCCCTTTGGGACTGGAGGCGCCTTCAAGGATCACAGAGCCTATCCTCTTTAAATCACAGATGAGACTGGGGTACAGAGAGAAAATTCATCTGTTTAATCTTTCACCTGCCCATTCCTCCTTGCCTCCATCCAGTAAATAGCCATCACCTGCCTAAACCTGGCGGGTCCAAGAGATACAGCCCTGTATGAGAGAAATCGGGTGCCTGCTCTCAGGCGGCTTTCATTCTGATGGGGAGAGGGAGACAGTAAACCTTGAACTTGAAGCGACTCCCCCAAGGCTAGTTGGTGTCAGAGATGAGAAGGGAGCCTGGACCTCCTGCAGTATCCTTTCCAGGACCCATCAGTGACAGCTCCCTGCTTCCTGGGAGCCTGAGCGTTCCTTTCTGTCATTCACTGCAGTTGGAGAAGTTTAGAAGGAATAAAATTGGATTTTAGTCTAGATTCTGGGCAGCAGAGGGCTTGTAGAGGAACAAGTAACTTTTGACCAGTCCAGACTAAGGATTCTTTTTTGTATTATTTTGGTAAAATATGCATAACATAGAATTTAGCATTTTAAGCATTTTTAATATACAGTTCAGTGGCATTAAATACAGGTATCAAAATGTTTTTTAAAAAACTATTTGTAGTGTAGTATATGTGTGATCCTTTGTTATTAAGCTCAAGCAGTGGTCACATATCTATTGTATTTTTGCAGGAGTGGTTTGCATAAATATTTGCAGATAACTGCCACACTGGTACCATGGTATGAAAATATCTGCGCTGTCGATGACCAAGTCACAAGTACAGCGAATACGACGGGTTTGTTGCTTTCATTCCCCAGTGAAGGAACTGCTAAATTTCAGTTAGAGGTTGGTGACAATAAAGACGTCACTTTTTTCCCCTCCATGTTCACCAGCCTCCTGAGTTCAATCCCTGGACTGCTGGGGGCATCATGGACTTTAGGTTGAGAAGCCCTGCCCAGACAGAGTCAGCCCCACCTTTTCTGCCCTTCTGGAATGGCAGTGCTGGGGACCAGGCGTGTGCTGATGAGTAGGACATGGTGACAGAAACCCTGCCTGTGCCTGGGCCGTTGAAGGAGAGAAGGCAGGAGCATCACAGGAACCCAGCCGACAGGGGGAAGGTGCCCCCATTCTCCCCAAGCTGCCAGCCTGCTGTCTGAGGTGGGCGGGGCCAGTGCCCCCTGGAAGTGTGCCTTCTGGCAGCTTCCCCGCCCCCCTTCCACCCCCTTGTCCAAAGGCTCAATGCAGAAGGGAGCCATATGGTCCTTTGTGGACACATTTTCCCTCGTACAGTATCTTCCTGGTGTGAATGCAGGGCCTGGCTCCCCAGTGTCAGCTGTCCCTCCCCTCCCCCGTGCCCCATCCCCCACAGCCAGCCCAGAGAGTAGCAGGTTGTGGGGGGCAGGCTCCCTGAGTCGGGAGCCCTGCAGAGTCGGGGTGATCGAGGAGTCTTTTAGTAACACCCACCCACACACTCACACAGAAAACTGTTGAAGTGAAGTCAAATGTCTCAAAGTCAGATCCCTTTTTAGTATGAATTTGCTGTGTCTCATTCTGAGCACTAATTCCAATTTAATTGCAAGTGGCCTGAAGCCTCTTCAATAGGAGTAACAAATGGTTTGATTTTGTAAACTTCATCAGACTGCATTTTAAATGCGACACAGTAGCCCAACTCGAATGCCAATGAACCACTGGAGTAGCTCTCTGTTTACTAATTATCCGTTTTTACTCCAAGCCACGCTGGCTGGCTTGTCTGATTAAATCGGATTTGTGGGATAGAGAACAGCTAGCAGAGTTTTCTCTATAGTAAACGAGATTGAAACTATGGGCCGCCTGGCTGCACACTGTAAATTATATTTCCTTTTAAAGGGGACGTGTCTCTTTTATTTCTGTGTCATCCCTCCTGCATATTAAACTTTACGGCACACAAGTGTACCCGGCTGCTTCTAAACCCAGCCTCTCGCCCTCCACCTGGTAGCCGGCTCACTTCTGTTGCTTTTCCATCTTGGTCTCCAAACTGGAAAGGGAATTGGTAGCTACATCCCACGTCCCAAACCCCCCCACTTTCCACTCCTTTTCCTTTGTAATCTTTTCTTTTCTCCCCTTCATCCTGGGGTTGAGTTTTCATTATTCCATTATTCTAAAAGGTACCTGAGACCATGTGAGTTCTTAGAATCCATTTTGAGTTGGCTCAAAGAGAGTTCTAGCAATAAAATTTACTGAGACACAACACAGACTGCATTTCAACCTTTCAGAAAGACGTGAGTCTTGGTGGTATCGGGCTGGGCCGGCAGGGGTTGCACATGAATTGGTAGCGACAGTGTCAACAGTGAAGAAAGAGAGTCCATTTCTGAAAAATTAGATTTGTTCTTTTGGTGCTCCCTGGAACGAAATCCTTTCCTCTGGCCTGAGTGAAATTAAGATCACCTGGTTCCTACCTGTGGTCCAGCAGAAAAAAGGCAGTGGTGCAGGTACCGGAGGGGTGGATGTTGGTGGACTGGTGCCCACAGTTGAAGCTCAGGTTGGGGCCACTGGTGTGTCCACCCCTGACTCCCTGGGGTCTGAGGTCTGGCGTAGAGGTGCTGGACTCTCTTAATTGTTTATTCCTCGGTCCCTAGTAAAGCCACCTCCACCCTTCATCCTTCCTGCACCACACATACGCACGCACACACGCACACACACTACATAAAACAAACCCCAGGCAACCTTCAATAAGGTGTAATCAGGCTGTGCTTAAACTCTGCCGTTGCTGAGACTTTAACTCCATGAGCTTGACCTGCCCTGCCCTCACTCTTGGTATCTATCTTTGTGCCGGGAGCTTTTTATATTTTAATTTGTTTCTGAGTGTCCTGCAAAATTAACGGTGTGCACATGTTTCCCTTTTTGGCCATTGTGTGCGGTACAGTACGGGAAGGCTGGCAGTGCCTCTGATAGCCCGGTTACCGTGGGAATGAATGGCCACGTCACTCTCAGACTCACAGCCCTGCTTTTAATTGTTGACAGTAAAAAGCATTTAAATGCTGCTTAATTTGTAATCATCTTCTGGGGGGGAAAGGAGAGGACCCATTAAAATGTCAGTAAAATCAATACGTCCTCTCTTTTTTTTGGTTTGGTTTTGTTTATTTATATGGGGTAGTTTTTCTTTTCGTTGCCCGATGTCTGTCAGGTATTTAAATGGCTCTGAAACAATCAGTATTTCATTTTATTTTGAATTTCTGGCTCCCCCAGCCCAGCTCCCCTCCCAGCCCCATTCTGTCTCTCTGGGTCTTTGTCTTGCCTCTGTCTGTCTGTCTCTCCCTGTCTGTCCCTTCTCTTCTATCTGGACCTCCTCCTGTCTCCACCTCACTGTCTCTGGAATACATTGGGGTTCACAGGACATTTTAAATAAGACTCTAGCTGAGTTGGTTTTTTTCCCCCAAAGATGCCTCTTCTGGGCCCTGGTCCCTCCCCAGGGGCCTCAGGATGACTTTGGAGATGCCTGGAACTGGAGAGTGACCTCTATAGAAAATGTCTTGTACGCTTGACGAATACAAGGGATGAAAGAGACTGGCAATAACTTTGTCCAAATAAAGAAATGGGGTCTCATCTTCAGGGGACTCTCCAGGCCCCCCCAGGAAGCTCTAGACACACTGCTCAGAATTTAAGTGCCTACCATGTGTTGGCACTGTGCTAAGGAAATAAGACCACTGGATTCAGAGGGTCTGGTTCTCTGACAGCCTCTGTGCAGGGTCTCTCAATTGTCTTTCTGTCACCCCGGCACTGGGGGCACGGGAGAGAAAGCCCCTCTCCCACCGCATCAGCCAGGCCCTCACCCAGCACAGAGGGAGATGCATGGACCCTTAGACAGCGATTCTTCTAGAACTGCCCTTGTGGGTGTATGGCTAGTTCTGGGAGGAACTAGCAGGTGGCCACTTGAGAGAAAGAACGTAGCAGGTTCTCTCAAGTCTTTTTCTCCCATCTTCCTGAAAATCCCCATCCCACAGGGCTGTTTGAGACGGTTCAGAGTGACAGACCTGGACGGGCCCCTAGCAGATGCTCAGTCAAGCTCAGGTCTTTCCTTTGCCTTGCCTGTGATTGTCCCTCTGTGGTTCCCAGTGAAGCCTCGAGATTCTTTTTAACTAAAAGAAGGCTGTCGAGGCTGACTTTGGAAATAGTGAAATACATCTTGATGGGAGAAAGCCCTTTTCGGTCATCCAACACCGTCTTCAATAGGCCTGAGATCATTGGCTGTTAGAGTGGGGGGAAAACCCTTTAAGGATCATTTACTTCCACCTTCATTTTTCTGATAAGGAAACTGAGGCCCAGAGAGGTCTAGGAACCTACCCAAGAGTGCAAATCGAGTTGGTCACTGAACCAGGACTTGAGGACAGGCCTCCCAGCTGAAGATTCCAGTGCTTCCCATGCTTCCACCTCTCTTCATTTGGGAGTCTACAGTGAAAAGTCACAGGAAAGGGTAGGGCAAGAGGACAAAGGTGGGATGATTACCCTGGCCTGTCCTTTCCCACACCATCCTGACTTCCCACCACACACTTCAGGAGTTCTCTTTCCAGAAGCTTCCAGAACCAGATGAGTTAGAGACTGAGGGCCCTTAGCTGCTTACAGTCTGGCTCCCACGCAGCCTTGCAGAGAGCTGCAGGCCTCAGACGTGGCCACGGACAGAGGGCGGAGAGCTGAGCACGTGCCAGTGAGGATGTACTGAGGAAGGAACTTATTGTAGCTATGTGTTTATTCACTACCCACCTACCCGCAAATGAGGGAAGCAGGGAGCCCTTTGGCTTTGGGATCCCAGAGGATGGACAAGCTCTTGTCTCTCTTCTGTGAGCTTTATTCCTACAGAATAAGCAGAATAGAGAAACTGAGGAAGGCAGTCTGTCTCTGCATCTTGGGAGGAGACGCTGGGCACAGGGGTCCTTCAAGGCAGTACGGTGCCCACCTGCCCCATCCCCTAGCCCACCTTCCCCCAGACTGGTGCCATCTCAAAGGCCAAAATGGGTACCCGAGAGAAGCTTCCCGTCCCCAGGGTCAGGTCCTCAGGCTGTGCAGGGCCGGGCTAGGTGACAGGACTCTGGGCCGCCCCTCTCCTCTCACGACTGTTGAAGTGGGTCCAATTTTTCAATCGTGGGCCAATTAGTTTCACAAATGGGGGCCCCCGTGGTGCCAGGGCACATTTGTTCCGGGCCTGCGCACTGGCCGAGCCTCATTGTCCTGCCTCCCACCCCCGTGTGGGCCCATTGTCCTCACCCCCAGCGGGTGCTGCTTATGGCTGATTTATACGGGCAGGCGTCCTGCGGGCTCCAGGCTGCACCGCCACAGCTGGCGGAGGTGCTTAAGGCCTCGGACCCCATGACCTTTGCCCCAGTCCTGCTGTCATTTTGAAAGTTACAGACCAGAGGGCTGCATACCTCTCCGGATTTACTTCCCACCCCAACACCACCACCCCACTCCACCCCTGCCGCCACCACCACTACACACATACACACTGACTGCCTTGCCGTCTTCCTCCCCTTGCTCTTGCTGTGGAAGTTTGGATTCATTCTGGAATGTCTGAAAGGGTCCAGGAACTGGACTGTGAAGGCACTGCGGGTGGGGGGTACCAGGAGAGGTAACTGGTCTGTTCTCATGTGGAGGAGGCTGCTGCTTCCCCTCGTGTGGCTTTTAATCCTCAGATTCCTAAGTTCCGCATCCGATCCAGGGGCTGGAGGTGTGTGTCCCTATCAGTGTGGCACTGCTAGGGGTCCAGGACCGCATTGGCATCTTGGAATTGAGTTTGCCCTTGGCACCTATTTTGCCCTTTACAGGTTTTTACCCTAGAAAGGGTGGCCCAGCATGAGGTAGAGCGAACGGGGAGGCTGTCATGTAACCAGGCAGCAGAGCGCAGATCTGGTCCCATTTTAACCCATTGACTGTCTCTTGCAAACCAAATTCAATGTTCCTCCTCCTTGTTACCTCCTTTACTTTCTTTTCCACCCCTTTTCTTGTCCCTCTACCCCAGGTTCTCCCCGTCTTCGGCTCGTTTGTTGGAGTGATTGACAAAATTAGTAAATCCATTCATGTTACTTTTATTGTGCAGGTCTCAATAAATCCCCTGTGTCCAGGGTGCACCTTAATGAGCTAGTGAGCTGACAAATTTGTTTACTGTAGCTGAAGGTGCCGAGTAATGAAATGCACTTGTGTCTGCAGCTCACTGCTAAACAAATGCATGGTTTTCTGGGAGCCAGCATTGCTAGCTGCTGCCGCCTGAGGATGCGGCCACATTCCCCAAGAGACTGAGAGAGGGGTGTGTGTGTGTATATGTGCACACACATGTGTGTGCTTTGAGACATGTAATCACTCACCCATCCTTGGCTTCATTTTAAAACAAATCTGAATCAGCTGCTCCAGCTCCTCTCCGTTTTGGTTATTCATTGAGAACTCTCTGCTCCCTGGACTAAGGATATGAAACCATAACATTCCTCCTTTCCCTTGTGGAAAAGGAAGCTTATACAGATGTATAGGTGTCTTCCAAGATTCTAAGCAGATAAGAAAGAAAGGAGAAAGAAATAGGGAGGGCTGGATAAGGAGACTGGACTTGACAAGGCGGCATTGACAAGAAGGCTAGGTGCTAAGGTTTTTAGCTCCTAGCTTGGTTCAGGAAGATGTAACTGGGCAGATGATTAAAGGTGCCCAGGAGTAGGTGACACTAGATTCAGGAGACCAGCACCCATGCACGGGCTTGCAGCTAATTTGGTTTGAGACAAGCCTTCCAAGATGTTTTCTCAGCTTCTCTACTTCTCTTGAGAGAGAGGCCGTAGGCAGTAAAGGAAACGCTGGGACTTACCTCCCACTCAGTGGCAGCTGTCATTCCCAGGGGTCAGTGGGCTGACACTTTCTTGGGCTAGGCAGACTGGGCCCTCACTGCACACATAGCTAGCCTTCTGAGGAAGGCTGGGAGTTCAGGAGCTCCTCCCAGATGATCCTGCAACTTATGCCCAAGAGGAGAACTCGAGAGGGAGCTCCTGACCCTTTTTCCAGTGGATCCCTTAAGAAGGAGCCAAGCCTTAAATGATGGCACAGGGGAGTCAGAAGGGAGGCACCCATGCCGATGTCATGGGCTGAGTGTTTATTTCCTTTCTGTCTGCCCCCTGGCCCTCCCCCACACACCTGTAGCATCTCTATCCTTTGAGATGCACACGGAGTCTTCTTGCCTTTGGCGTGAGTCAGCCGTGGACTGCTGGTCTCTGTCTGTCTTTTTCTCTTGACAGTGGATGATGCAGCTCTACCATGTTCTTTAACAATAACCTGGGGGCAGGGAGAGAGAAAGATCGGGAAGGAGAAAAGGCAGCAGCTTCAGTGATGGTTTTGGTGTGTGGTGACAGGGCTGCCCATGGCGTCTGGGAAAAGAGTAATCCTGGGGGTCAGAGGAAGGAGAATGACATGTCTGAAGGATTTGGGGGTGGGGGTGGGGAGATGGTTCCAGTTTAAATGAAAGTTTTCACACTCCTGTAAATTTGATATTTTCTTCTTGTGGGGAGAAGCTGCTGGGCGTGCAGGGGAAGCAACTCTTCCTTTGCTGGGTGAGGTCGAGTGGGGTTGGACACAAGAGGCCCATCCGTGGTCCATGTTCATGCACACACACACACACACACAAAGGCATGCACATACCCTGGCACATGCACATGTAGTAGTCACGGCCAGCTTACCAAAAACAGCCGGAGTATATTTAGACCCCTCTGCTCTTCTGATTAAGAAACTGCTTATAGCTGGTGATAATAAGAGCCTTGCTCCAAGAAGGTGTAGCACCTGAAAATCTTCTCCAGCTGTGCACTCCTCTGATCCTGTTCCTTCCTTTCTATTAAAGAGCTAATTGGTATGGAAATGGCACAGGTGTAAACATGAGGGTTTTTGTGTCTCGTAATTTCAGACCTAGTCATCACCTGGGTGAAATAAATACCCGGGATCTGTGTCACCCCTCCTGTCTCCTGTTCCACCCTGGCCTTGGCTTTCTCCCATTTTTTGGCTAAAATTAAACTTGTTTTAAATTTGGAGTCTGTGAGTCGTACATGCCATGCCCTGAAGCCAGAACTGGCAGTGCTGCCCTTGGCGGTGGGGGTGGGGGTGGGGTGGGTCACCATCTCCAGAGATAGAATAGATGTAAATGGGGACCCAAATATTTGCATGGACCCTGCCCATGTTACCCAGAACCAGGCTTTCCATTCAACCTTGCCACACTCATTCCCTCTTCCTAGTTCAGATTTCCTTCAGGCAGACACCTTTGGCATCCAGCCTAAGACTGAGCCCCATTCATTCTTCAGGAGAGCAGAGGAGGTGCTGACTTTTTAACCCGATAAATTATTTCTTTGGGTCAAGGTTCATTTATGTATCTGATTTACATTGAAATTTACAGATTGATGGAACATGATAGATTTGTAGAATTTACATACTCAAAAACCTTTGTCAGTTGCCTCATAACAGCACTGTGAAGTCAGTATTGGAAAAGGCAGGTTAGTTATGAATGCCGTTTCTAGATAAAGAAATGAGGCCAAGGGCAGCAGCTACTTGGCCCAGGGTCACACAGCCGGGAAGGGCTGCACTTCTGGGCCTGAACTGGGGTCTTCTGACTGTTTCACTCCATGACGTGGTAAAACTGGCCCTCCTGTGGTCTGAGTCTTTGCTTCTAAGCAAGAGAGCTCAGACATGGAGCAAGAACTGGAGGCCCTCTCCAGCCCATTAGATAGACGTGAGAGGCCCCAAAGAGCTCAGCTGTGTGTGTCACTTGGAATTGTTGATTTCCAAGGAGAGCCTTGATGGAAGCTCTCAGTAACGGCTTCATTTGGTCTGAGCATTCACCAGCTCTGCCCGTCTGTCTGTACCATGACTCTCCCTGCCCTGTGTCCACTCTCCCACCCCATGTTCTTGGTGATTATCCCACAGCTCCTTATTTATTCTTTAATGCACTGTGCAGCTATTGAGTGCCCGCTCTATGCAGGGCCCTGCGCTCCATGTTGGGGGATGTAAAGATGAAGAGAATAGTTCCTGCTTTGCAGGGCTTACAATCTAGTAGGCATAGGCAGGGCTGAATGACAAAAGTAAGGCAGCAAAGGGTTTTATGTGCTATAATCGTGAGGGCTCGGAGAAAGAAGGTGTTCTTGGCACTGAGTCCTAAATGGTGTAACTCATCCAAGATGCCTTCGCTAGGGTCAGCTTCCTAGAAGAAGCAGCTCAGAGTCGATGAAACAACTCAGGCTTGTGTATTGTGTAGGACTGCCATGATCCTCATCCAGGTTGTCCACTGCAGGAGGATGCCCAGCTGAGGGGGCAAACGGAGGCTGGATCCAGCCCTCTGTGCATGCCAGAGCTGTGCGCCCAGCCGAGGATCTGTGTTTGCCCAGAGGAGGAGGCATCATTTTCTAATTCAGACAAAGGCGTCATCTGGGCTGGCATTGGCTCTGCCACATCTTTGTAGTTATAAAGCTTTTTCACATGGGTATCTCATTTGATCCTCTCAACAACTGCAAGGAAGAAGGCAAAGGATGAGCAAACTCTGATCCAGAGAAGTTCAGTGACTTGCTCAGGGTCACCAGGCAAGGAAGTGGCAGAGCCAGGACCCCTGTATTCTTTTCTCTCCCTTGTGTCATGCTGCATGTGATTTCTGAAGGTCTTTTACAAGCAGTGGAGGCTCCTCCCCTCTCCCCAGTGGTGTCAGGCATGAGATCTCTCCGCAGCAGAGGAGGGAGCAGCAGGTAACTCAGGAGCTCAGGCGCAGAAGGGAGCAGAGTGTTCTAGCTGCCGGGCCCCCTTGCCCCACCGCACAGCTCACTGCAGCTAATGAATTGCTAATACAATTTTATAGATAATTTTATTTCCATAGTCCCACATTTTAATGTGTTTCCAAAAGCTAGCATTTATTTGCTTAATCTCCCAGTGTAATAGAATCTGCCCTGACTCATCATACATGCGAACAATCAGCTAGGCAGAAACTACAGCAAATTGTTTAATAACTCACATCTAGTCTCTAGATTTTTAACTTGCATGCACCAGTAGCTTTTCTTGTGTCTCATCTTCTTCTCCCCCCTAACCTTTCCTTTTTTCTTTTTAAGTATTTTTCCATCCTCCCAGCTGTTGGTCTCCAAACAGAAGAACGGGGAGATGGGGTGCAGGGCTTCAGAGTCCCCTTTGCTTCTCCTCTGAGCGTTGATCAGTGTATTGGGGGCCAGGGAGAGCCCCTGCACCTTGTGAGATGTCTGTTCCAGGAAGGGGAGAAAGGCCATTGTAGGGACATTGTAGCATTTTCTTTCTAGGTGGTGACCACATAACTTTAAACCTATCACCAAGGTGCAGAGCTGGCTGTCCAGGACTTCAGGTGCACCACGCTTCCTGACTCGAGCCCAGGCCTCGGGTCCTGGCATGCCGCCTTCCTGGATTTCATTTCTCCACTCCTTCTCCTGTCCTCACAGCTCCTACCCTAGTGCGTCCCCATCCTCCTCCAGTGGTAGCACGAAAGCTATCGGCTCTCTCCCTGCTTCCAGCCACTGGCCACTGCTCTTGGTCCCCATGCTGCCCCTGGGGGCATTGCCCTCACATATAGCTGGCATCATGCTAGCATCGCCCAATCCTTTCATGGCTCTGCATTGCCTGTAGAATGAAGTCTCATCTGTCCTGCCCGCGATAGGGCTCCCTGTGATCTGACCCCCAGGAACTTTCCCTGCTCGTCTCTGCCCTCAGGGCCTGTCCTCCAGCCTCACCTACTCTGACATCAGCTGACGGTGTTTCCTTAGCCTGGCTCCTGTGCCATGCCTCCTGACCCTCGGCTCCTCAATACTCTTCATTTCTCAAAGCCTGACTCAGAATCTTCTCCAAAGCCCTCTTGGAGTCACCCTGGCTGATCATTGACTTGTCTGAGTCCCCAGCTAGTCTGGGACCCTGTTTCTCTGGTTGATTTCATCATCCCCGTTGTCACCTAGCACAGTGCCTCCACTGGGTAATGTTCACTGGGTCGGCTGAGTGGACACGAAGTGGGTTCGGGCCATCCGGATGAAGTGGGGACAGCGCAGTGTGGCAGTGTTGAGGGCCTTGGGAAGAACATGTGGTCAGAGCACGGCAGGATTCCCAGGCGGCCCTGCCAGGTGCTGTCGCCCTCAGAGCTCCTCTGGGCTCAGGTGTCCTACTGGGAATGTTGTTTGTGTTCCCTCGGACCCAGGCTCGTTCCACGCTGAGGATTTCAGGGGAAGCATAAGGAGAAACCTGGGCTCTTCAAGGGCATGGCTCATCCAGAAAGCCTGCTCCATCTTACCGATTTAAGGCAGCTGTTTGACATGGGGCTTTTAGGGACAGAAAGGGGGCTGGTGCTGGGGGCCCTCGGGGTGAAGCAACCAGGGCAGCCGTGTCACAGAACATGTTGCAGACGGACTCCACTCCCAGGCATGTTGACCTGGCTGGGCTGGATGTTGAGGATTCACTGTCAGCCCTTGGTCTGCTTCTGCCCGGGCAGACCACTCCCCCCAGTGCCCTTCAGTCAAGTGGAGCCAAGCACCCCACTCCCTTCCAGAGATCCTGCTGGCCCCTAGTGGGTTGGAAGGCTTCACAGAACTATCCCTGTGACTCTGCTTCCAGTGCACTCCTCCTGCCCTGGGTTCTCTAGCCTTGCTGGGGCAGGCCCACGATGCACCAGGGCTCCTGAACAAGCCTTGTTGGAGCTGGCTTGCTGGTGTTGTTACTTTGCCTCTTCTGGGAGAAGCCCAGACAGACAGGTGGCAGACCCAGAGCTAGACATGGGCCCAGCCCTGTGGTTTCTGAAATCAAACAGACCTAGGCTTTCTCAAATCCCAACTCTGCTGCTTTCTCATTGTGCGACCTTAGGCCAGGTAGTTCATCGCTAGGATTTCCCGTTTGTAAAAACGAGGATGAGAATGGCTGCCTGGCAGGATCGCCAGTTTCAAGTGAGATGGCAAAAACAGATAAAGCACCTAGTGCAAGGCCTGTGTTAGTTCCCTGCCCTTCTGCAGTGTGGGGCCAGGAGCAAACTCCTGCCCTAGCTTGTTTCCAGTCTCCCCTGCTCAGCCTGCCCTGGACCTGGATGCAGCAGCGACTGCTGGTTGCAGGGAACCTGGCTGTAGGGGCCTAGACTCCAGGGTGTCTACACTGATGGCTGTGAAGGGTGGAGGAGCAGGGGACAAAGAGAGGTCTTGCGTTCTTGCTAGTCCATCCCCAGCCTGCCATGAATGGGACTGAAGCGCTGAGAACAGACCTCCCAGTTGCCATCTGCATCCATGGACCAGAGAAGCAGCAAAGCTCTTCATGCTGTCCTTCTGTTCACCCCACTTTCCACCAGGAGCCCCCTCATTCCACCTTGAGCAGCCCACGACTCCCAGCAGCCAAAGCTCTGCCCCTCCCTCCACTCTGGGGAGGCTGGACAGATGCTGGGTCTCCCTACCTTTCCTGCTTGTGTCCCTCACACAGGGGAAGGCAGTGTGGGGCTAAGCACAGGTTATGTCGCCCAGATGCCAGCAGAGAGAGGCGAGCCGATGGGCTTTCTGGAGAAGCTGATGTACTTAGAGAAATGGAATCGAAAATGGTGGGCACTGAGCAATCAGTTAGGACTCTGATGGGGAGTTTAGACACTTCCTCACGCGGGGCTCTACCCAGGAAGGCCGTGGCTCCAGAGCAACATCAGGAAGGGGGTTGATAACAAACGGAAAATGGTAGCCTGTCTTTGTAGAGTACCATTGGGTACCTGCCTGTGCTTCTGATCAGTGCAGGGAACAACTGGACAGAATTAAATGGAAATCTCAAAGTCCTTGACAATTGCCCTTTGGTCTTGGGATAAAGCCTAAAGCTCTTAACATGGTTTCCAAGACCCCGCACAACCTGGCTTCTGCCTCTTTGGCCATTCTTTCCACTCCTCCCTGCCTCCCTAACTGTGCTGTTCTTCTTTCTGATCCTCCGACTCAGCACACTTCTTTCCAGCCCAGAGTGTTTCTAGATGCTGTTCCGTCTTCCCCCACTGGCCTGGTGTGCTGGGTAACGTCTATGATGAGAGGAGGGACTTTGTATAGTTTTCCATGGTTACATCCCCAGTGCCAAAAAGAGAGTCCTACTTGTAGAAGATGCTAAAATAACATTTGTTGAATGAATGGACCGTTAAGCTGTGTACTTTAATGAATGGAGAAGTGGTTAAAAGAATAAGGTTTGTAGCTGGCATGAGGAGAGGATTCAAACCTAGGCTGCTTGTTGAATCCCAGCCCTGCTGCTTCTGAACTCTGTGGAACTTTAGACAAATTACTCAGTCCGTCTGTGCCTCATTTGCCTTGTCTGAAGGCTCAGGATGTAGAGCTACCATTCTGAGATGTGATTTTAAATTAGTTGCATTCACACATTGGCCGACCCATGTTCTCCTCCTTATTTTGACTCCTCACAGAGGCCACCCTGCCTCCCCGTCTTCTGTCCCAGACTCCGAAAAGTCCCTCTGATATATACCGTCTGGGTACCCTGCCTTCAGCGTAGCACTCCACACCATTGCAGACTCAGATTTGCTGCTGCGATGTATCTGATTAACATTTCTCTTTCTCCCACTAGACTTTAGGTTCCATAAGGGCAGGAGGTAAGTTGATTTTGTCCACTGTGGAGCCATATACTTGGTGCTCCATCAATATTGTATGGCCCGGGCCGCCCTTGCGTTTGCTCCTGAGCATGGAGGCTTGGGGGCGCTAGTCTTGACACTGGCTCTCCCTCTGGCCTAGCTGGGTAAAAATGGCCCTCAGTTCCGCTCTCCTGAGGTTCTCCCACTCCTATCTCCCGCAGGCACAGACATGGCGGTCTTCTGTCTGCTGTGCGGGAAGCGGTTCCAGGCGCAGAGCGCGCTCCAGCAGCACATGGAGGTCCACGCAGGCGTGCGCAGCTACATCTGCAGCGAGTGCAACCGCACCTTCCCCAGCCACACCGCCCTCAAACGCCACTTGCGCTCACACACAGGTACGCCCATTGAGGTCTTGGGAACCAGTGTCTGGATTTACTTCCCGAAACAGAAAGCGGAGGTGCCTGGAGGATCGGCCCTCAGCCCTCCTTTACTCAAGGGTTGAGCATGAAGGGGCTTCCATAGCACAGGTAAATGTTGACCGTGCTTCTCCATTTTGTGGACCGTTGGTTATCTCTCTGTGATTGACAGAGAGGGTGCTCATTAAAAATTCAGACTCTCAGGTCCCACCCTCAGAAACTTTGGCTCAGTGAGTTTGAGATGGGATCCAAGACCCAACACTATTAATAAATATTTCCCAGGGATTCTGATGTGGGTGGACATTTTGAAAAACACTGACCTACATGGTCTCTGACTCTCTCTTCTGTACCCCCCACCCCTCTCACTGCTCCCTACCCATGTACACATACTCCTGAAGTCAGCTTCGGCTCTTAAGGGAATATTGCAGAAGTGGTCCTACTTGCTCCACAATAACAAAAGCAAATTTTCTATACTTGGGCCTCAACCTTGCTAAGGGGAGGCAATGAGGGTCTTTAAACACTGAGTCATGAGTAGCCCTGCTTGGCCAGTTATAGATAATGGAGGAGGAGGGGGGTTGTGAGTCAAGGGGCTGAGCCAGGTGCTTAGGAACTGGCAGTCCCTGCCACCATCTTCTAGGTTTGGGGGTGGGACGCCTGGTCCCTGAGGTCCAAGAGACATTTGCTTCCTTGAAGCAGCCCCTGATCCACCAGCGAGGGAACAGATGACTGAAATTCTTTCTTCTCTCTAAGGCAGAACTGGGTCTTCACTAACTGTCCATGGACAAAGGAATGCCCCTGTCTGAGTCTACATGTGTCTCTGCCTGTGTGTGTTCTGTCCTGGGTTTGGGGTGAGAGTGAGCGACAGGGCGGGGCCCGGGAGACAGACAGGCTGACTCTGCATCTGAGTTTGGAACAGGGTGTGTGCTCATGTCTGTTGGAGAGGGTATAAAAAACTCGGTGTGCCTCAAGACACGGATGGCAGGACCCTTTCCGTCTTCATTCTTGAGTCTTGTCACAGCTCTGGAATTAAGTCCGCAGGCCAGGCCTTTCACAAACAGCAGACTCTGCTGGCTAAGGGAGGGGGCTTTATTTATCCCAGATTGAGCAGGCCTGTCCTGCCAGCAGTTGGCATCCTCGCCAAGGAGCCGCCAGGGCTCTCACTTCTGGATGCCATTCTATTCAGGGGACCATACTGCCTTAGCACCACCACATTTGCTGACAACTATTTAGTTTTGCTGGCATAGGACAAGGGGAGGTCCCAGAGGGTAGGGCTGACAAGAAAGGCTAAGGAGGAAGGGATGCTGACAAGGACTTTGTCTATAGTGACTGCAGACACATCCCTGCAGGTATGTGCACCATCCTGTCAGCACCTCCCCACTGGGTGCCCAAGTTCAGCCTTATCAAAGATGGCCAATTACCTTTCAGCCACTTCTGAGCATGCTGCTGGGTCAAATCAGTCAGCTTCATGTGACTCAAGTGATCCCAGTCCTGCTAAGTCCACCCAGGATATGCCCTGCTTTGTCCATGCCACCTTCTAAGAGCTCAGATATCAAAATGTCACCTGCCCCTGTGCCAATCATGGCTCAGATTCATGGGGAGGGGCTATTTGCAGACATAGTTTGGGAGATTAAGTACTAGATGAAGTACTTGCTTAATCTAGGAAACATGGAGCATGTATGCTGCCCATGCACACACACACACCCCCCCCCCCCACATACACCCATTGATTTTCACACCAGAGAGGCCCTGTGCACACCAGCCATATCCAGGCCGAGCACACCCCTCACACAATGCCTCATTAATATTCCGTTCTCCTTGGCCCATTTGCTGCTGAGGCTGGGTGTTTAGCATCGGCAGCTGTGTTTGGTAGGTTAGTCCAGCCGTGCTCTTGGCATTGATGGATCCCTGATTCACATGGCCCATCATATAATAAACTCTCAGCTGTGCTGAAGGGAGGGGTCTGAGGAGCTGACGGGATGGGGCTGGGGTGGGGAGGGCGACACTGGGCCTGGCCAGTGCCAAGGAAGCCACCAGGTAAGGACAGACTGCTGGGGTCACAGGTGCACTGGGTAGGCCGGAGGGGGCTCTAATTAGTCTCGTTTGTCCTGCACTTAATGTCAAGCTCATTAAAGAGGCTATAGAGTTAATCAACATACCACAAATTGGATTTTGAGTTCTGCCGCCAGTTTTGTGTACATTATGGCGACACGGACACGATTAACTCAGGGTGACGATTTTAGGCCAGGTGCTCACCGTGCTTCAGATTGTGTGTGTGTGTGTGTGAGTGTGAGTGTGAATGGCTTGTCTTTCTTTTTTTCTTCTAAGTTCTTTTTCTTCCCTTCCCTTGGCTGACTCTGGAGATTTCCTATTTAAACTCATTTAACATGTGATCCACTTCATAATTAAATTCATAAAAATCTGGTCAGACAAACCTCTCTGCCTTAACCCTTTGTTTTTTTGGACTCTCAGGGCCCCCGTCTGGAGGGGAAAGGCACAGACAGCGGTTCCCCTCCGGCCGGGTGGCTGCCGATGTACGTTTTAATTACTGGCTCTGGCTGAAGTATCACGTGGCCCTTGCTTTATTTATTTATTTATGTCTTAATGAGGATACTGAATCCTTGATTAAAGTCGTAATCGTTGCAGATTCGGTAAGGAGGGGGAGTTGGATGTCAGACAGGGCTGTGTGTAGACGTCTACGCAGAGAGAGTGGCATGCGGGCCCAGGCGCGCACAGACTGACCCCTCTCTCTGTTAGATACACAACTAATTAGGACCAGGGTCTGCATGGGCCTCTACTCCCTTGGGCTGGGTGGGGCTGGAGGCTGGGGACCCGCCCTGGCAGTGAGAGGATGGACAGGTGCCAAGAACCCCAGGACTCAGGTCATCCCCAGATTTGCATGGGAGGGATGCTCTGGCTATGCCTCTGAGCCGGAGCAATGGCCCATAGATTAGGGAGAACCCAACGTCATGGGATGGCTCTGCTCTTTGAGCTTCTCCTGTCTGACTCTTTGATGGAAGTGCTCCCACCCACCCCTCTACACCCTCAGAGCTTCTTGCAAATCTTCTCCCCATGAGAGAGCCCGCCAGTGAGCAGACCCCAGCATCCACTCCCCACAGAGCCTTAAAAACCCTTCAGAGCCATCAGCAGAGATGAGAATTTATGTGGGTACAGGGGCCGGCATTGGAGAGGGGGGAGGTTTGGTTAGCGGCCTGCGGAGGGGAGGGAGAGCAGAGAGTAAAATATCATTTTAAAGAGGAAGTGAAGGCACAGGCATGCGAGTCTATAACGAGAAGGACAATTTATGCCCAGGCACGAGCGCAGTTTGACATGGGGATAATGAAAAAACGTAGGTCATTGTGGATGACTGAAACCTTCTTCAGCTGAAGAAAATGTATGAAATGCAGAGGACATTACACGGTTGGCAGCCCCGCACATCTGCAGAGGGACAAGTGAAATACAGTGGGCCATTCTTTACCATAAACTGTGGTTGTTGGAGATGCAGCCCAGAGAAATTGTAATTACAGTGACAAGACGAATCAGCGATATTTAAATATTCATGAACAAAGTCTGGGGTGATCAATCTATCTTTATTGTCTGTGCCTTCACTCCTGTAATAAATAAGTAGCTGAAGTTCTCACCTGTCATCCCCCAAAGCCCCCACTTTGGGCACAAAGCGAAAGATGGTTAATCCCCATGCCCCAACCTCTCACCCTCCAGGGGACATAGGAGTGGAATGCACAGAAAGGAGGCTGATGGGCATAGACTCCAAGCCAAGGAAAGGCTGTTCTCCCCCGGTTTCATATACTCAACATTTCCCCAGGGTCTGCTCTGGGTTGTCCCTGTGCTACATACTGAGGCTACAAGCATGAACAAGGCTCCCTTCTTACCCTGGAGGTACTTCCATTCTAGAAGCACCGTGGGCATGACAGGAGATAGAGTATGCATGTCAGTTAGCAATCTGATAAGTCTTCAGTGTCCAGACTCTGGAACCCAACCAGAATCTGAATCCTGACTCAGCTACCTACTAGCTCTCTGACCTTGGGGACCATGCTTAAGCATCTCATTTTTCTCATCTGTAGAATGAGAATGAGAATATTTTTCTTATAAGGTGATTGCAAGGATTACATGATGTGATCCTTGCGAATTTCTTTGCACAGGAGTGAGCATGCAACAAATGTGGCCCATTTAAATGAGAAAGTCCCATAAAAATTCTGCTACTACTACTAAAAAAACGAAATGCTGGATTTTTCTTCTCTTTGGGGACAGAGAAGAAAGTGTGACTCATTTTGCCTGGGAGACTAAAGGGAAGCTTCCAAACAGGGGTGACATGTGCGCTGGGCCTTGAAGGATGACTAGGAGTTTGCCAGAGAGAGAAGAAGGGAGAGAGAGGATCGAGCAGAGAGAACAGCTACATAAAACTGGGGAGGAGGGAAAGAGCAGGAGGTATTTGGGTAACAATGAGAAGTTCCCCAAATTGGAGGGATTTTTTTTAATTGACATATGACATTGCATTAGTTTTAGGTGTACAATAATGATTTGATATGTGTATATATTGCAAAATGATTGCCACAATAAGTTAAATATCCATCACCTTACAGTTACAAATTTCTTTTTTCTTGTGATGAGAACTTTTAAGATCTAATCTCTCAGCAGCTTTCAAGTATATAATACAGTATTGTTAACTAGTCACCATACCGTATACATCCCCGGGACTTATTTATTTTCTAATGGAAGTTGTAGCTTTTGACCCCCTTCACCCATTTTGCCCACCGCCCATTCCCCACCTCTGGCAACCACTACTCTGTTCTCTATATCTATGAACTTGCTTTTTTTTTTTTTAGATTCCACATATAAGTGAGATCATATGGTGTTTGTCTTTCTCTGTCTGACTTACTTCACTTAGCATATTCTGTCAAGGTCCATCCATGTTTTTGCAAATGGCGAGATTTCCTTCTTTTCATGGCTGAATAACATTCCATTGTATATGTGTATACCACATTTTCTTTATCCATTCATCCGTCAATAGACGCTTAGGTTGTTTCTGTGTCTTGGCTATTGTAAATAATGCTGCAGTGAACATGGGGATACATGTAGAGGGATTCTTTTGAGGGTAGGGGAGTCAGGCGGGAGTGGCTTTTGCCCCTGACCTGAAGGAAAGGAAGAGAAGATAGCCAGAGAAGCTGGGGGGCAAGGTCTCAAAGTCCCAAGGTCTGCTCTACCCTTGTGGGCGCCTGCTTTCTGGGGACTGCTGTTCATCCCTGAACCAAATGGGCTCTCTCTTCCATAGACTGGCCCTTGATCCATGGATGACCACTGAGCCACAGTAAAGTATGGACGTGTGGGCGCACATGTGCTCCCTGTTTGTGCTCTGGGGCTAGCAGAGTCTGGGGGTCCTTAAGTCGCCTTCAGGATGTTGAATGTGGCAGTCTTTTCTTCCTGGTGCGCTGAACATACCCTCCTGTCCCCTAAAGACGAGGCAGGGGGATACAAGGGCCTGATCCAGCCTCTTGTCCCCACAGGCGACCACCCGTACGAGTGTGAGTTCTGTGGCAGCTGCTTCCGGGATGAGAGCACACTCAAGAGCCACAAACGTATCCACACGGGCGAGAAACCCTACGAGTGCAATGGCTGTGGCAAGAAGTTCAGCCTCAAGCACCAGCTGGAGACGCACTATAGGGTGCACACAGGTACTGAGGGCCAGGACGGGTGCCTGGGCTGGCTCTGAGCCCTGGGTGGCAGTGGGGGGGGGGGGGGGGGCAGGGCAGATGGTTCCCCGGAGAGGCCCAGGTGATGATAGTCCAAGGCTGCACCACAGAGTAGAAGCGATTCTGCTTAGGGTTAGTATGGTGGTCTGAGGGCCACCGCCTCTTCCCCACACTGAAGCAGACATTGCTCATCGATCACAGCACACTTCCCATGGGCCCAGACTAGCACTGCAGGCTGCCATACCAATAATTCACAGATGATGTGCAAGGTGACGCCTGTTCGTGAATCCCGAATTAGGTTTAGGTTGACCCAGTTAACTGAAAGTGAATGTTAGGATGGCTTTATGTTACTTGAGGGTTACAGTAAGAATTAGGGGCACTGAGTTAGGTTATGGTGAAGGTTGGGAAAGTGTAAGTTAGAGTTCGGTTTTCAGATTAGAGGAGCAGATGGATTTAATAACCCCTCTACGTGTATAATGTTTTACCATTTCACACGGCCTTCGCATTCCTTTTTACGTAAAAGAAATGTGAGCTACTGTTTTCCCCAAGGTCTGAGGACAGAACAAGTGGAAGTGGTCCCGATGTTCAGAATTGCCAGAGTTGGGGCAGTGGAATGCTGGAGCTTCACCTGCTTATGAAAGCCAATTTTGTACATCTCTTCCCAAGTTCAGTGACATCACCTTGGTTGCTTAAAATCGTCCATGGTGGGAGTATTGACAACATAGCCATGAGCAAATGCTACAAATTAGGTCTTTTTAGAGAGCTAGTTGTTACATATTTACCACCAGGGCACTGCGGGTTGGGGAGAAGGTAGACATTCAGAAGGACTTCGCCCGAGGATGAGAGGTAGTAGAAGGTAGTGGAATCTGGCAAAGTAGGAAGCCTCCTCTCATCAGGGGAGACAGCCGTCCTGTGCAGAGGAAGGGAGAGGTGACCTCAGGCAGGTCCTGCCAGCCTGGGGAGAGCCTGCTCCTGTGGGAGGGCTGGGGAGGGCCCAGGGAGCAGTAAGCAGAGGGTACGTGTTGTCATAGCTCTGCTCTCTTGCCTCCAGCATGGCCCACAAACAGAGGATGGGGTGCTCGTTGCTGACAACCAGAGAAGCCCAGAGGATTCCCCAGAGCCCTGGGGCTTCCTTAGCCCCTTGTCGGGGATGTGACCTGGCAGGTGGATCATTAAATGCATTTGGCAGTGACTATTGTAAATAGCCGGTCGATAGTTAGATCACTTTGGCTGTTCATTACTTCATTATTTGCTGGGGCCTCTGCACGGAGGAGTATCGATAGTGAGATGGCTGGCCAGTTAATTACTGTATTGAAACAAGGTTCCCTTACATCCTCTGCTCAGCTCCAGGGGACTGTAAGAGAGGGGAGGTCGGCTAGCAGCAAGGGTGTGGCCACGCCCTCCCAGGTTCTCTGGCCCTCCCTCATTCTAGCCCCAAAGGGGAAGACAGGGTCCATGGAGGTTGTTAGAGCCTTAGAGGACTAGACACGCCCAGATGCAGCATGTTTGAAGGACAGGTTCCCTCAATTTCACCTCACCCCTACCTCCTACCATCCGTAGCCACGTGCCCTCTCTCCCCTGGAAGGAGCTGTGGGCCTTTAGGGCTCTCACTGCCCCTTTACTAGACCTCCATTTCTTTTCTTAAGGAAGGGAAGAGTCTGTGTCTGGGAGAGTTAAGAAGAGGAAGGCAAGGGGCCAGAGCTGTGCTGGACGATAGCGCCGCCACGAGCTACATGTGGCTATTTAAGTTAGTTAAATAAGACTAAAGTTAGTTATGTTAAAAAAAACTAAAGTTAAGTTAGTGAAATAAGACTGAAAATTTAGTGCCCCTTCACACTAGCTACATTTCAGGCACTCAGTAGCCATGTGTGACTAGCGGCTACCATATTGGATGGTGTATCCATCACCATGGAAAGTTCCAGCGGGAAGTGCTAAACTCTTCAACAAGCCCGAGGGTGGAAGGAGGGCCCAGAGCATCCCTGTGGAGGCCCTCACGGCCCCTCCCTCTGTCCTGGCTTTCTCCTGCCCTCCCTCCACAGGTGAGAAGCCCTTTGAGTGTAAGCTCTGCCACCAGCGCTCCCGGGACTACTCGGCCATGATCAAGCACCTGAGGACGCACAACGGCGCCTCGCCCTACCAGTGCACCATCTGCACGGAGTACTGCCCCAGCCTGTCCTCCATGCAGAAGCACATGAAGAGCCACAAGCCCGAGGAGATCCCGCCCGACTGGAGGATAGAGAAGACTTACCTGTACCTGTGCTACGTGTGAGGCGAGGCCCACGGCAGTGGCGGAGGAGCGGGGAGCAAGGAAAGAAGAGTTAGGGAGGGTGAAGTCAAGGAAGGACTGTGCAAGGAAAAAAAAAGGAAAAAAGAAAGAAAAAAAAGAGGAGAAAAAGGAAACCTGATAGCTGTCTGGCCTCGGATTCTCTCTGGGGCTCCAGGTGACCTGGCTGCCTGACCACTGCCCCTTCCCCGGGGGCCTCCATCCCTCCTCTCCTGCCTGGAGGTTGGCCTGGTTTTCTTGGGTGCGGGTGGAGGTGGTTTTGTTCAGCTCAGATCTTGGCATATTTTTCTCTTCCCTCTACCCAGACCCTCATTTTGTGTCCAGAAATGGAGGCAAGAGAGGGGATGAGGGGTCCTCTGGTCAGAGCCAAACCATCTCTGCCTGCTGTCCTCTCACTGACTCCTCGCAAGATGGGGGCTGGGCGGGGAGGGAAAAGAGGGCCCACAGATGGTGTGGCTGGGCTGGGTCACTGGTTGACGCTCAAAATGGCAGCTCTAGTTTGCTGGGGGCAGAGTGGAGTGGGGAGGGGCCCTCCTTCCCTTCTATCGCTCAGTTCTGTTGCTTTCCTCCGCTCTGCCACATCTGGATGGCCCCTCATGGTCTTCAGGAGCCTCGTGGCTCTCACCCCCTCCCCCACCCCTTGCCCCCTGCCTTCTCTTGACTCCTGCCCTCCAAGTCCTGGGAAGGCCCAGCCCCTTGTGGATGGGTGGCCTCTCCTGCCTCCTCCAGCTCCCTAGTGGAGAAGCTGACTCCAGAGCCCCCACTCCCATCCTTAGCTTGCTGAGAACCCGAAACAAAATAAATACGGAGTACCCCACCCTGGTCAAGCCCTGTCATGAGCGAGACCCTGCTGGGCTGCTTTTGCTTCCGAATGGAAAAACATAACAACTAAATACACACAATCCCACCAAACAAACACACACAGCCCCCGGCACCCCCTGTTGCAGCCCCTGGGAGCAGGGATCCATGAAAGGGCGCATTGTCCAAGGGAAGCATGTGGATGTCCTTCTCCAGATGTGTCTGACACCTGGACGAGGCGACACCCTGCCCCGGGGTCGGGGTAGCTGCCAGAGGAGGGAGTTGTGGAGTCGTCCTGGGGACCCTTTGAACATAGGGGCCCGGGGGACCCCAGACCTGGTGAGCTCAGCGGGAAAAGCCAGGTGCGGAGCGGGACAGAATTGCTGGCTTGCAGGGCCCCCAGTCCACAGGGAAGAGGAGGAGGAGTTGAAAGCGCTTGGCCTTGTGTTATGTTTTGCTTCTTTTCTGTGCCCCCTGTTCCCCTGTTAGCACATTGTACTTGAATTACCTCAGTTTTTTGTGACCTCATGAGCTTTTTTAACCCCTGTATCTCTTTTTTGGTTGGGGGTTGGAGGATTGGGGAGGGTGTTCTTTTCTGTTTCTTGTGTAAATTAATAGTCGGTTTAATAGACTTCAGCTGGCCGAGGCCCTCCCATCCCCTCTCACAGCCTTCCAGCTGGAAGGAGCTGTCCAGAAGGATCTGAACGTGAGAGCAGGGGGTCAGCAGAAGGGGGGCGGAGGGGTGGTGTATTGGGGGGTGCTCTGGGGTCACTGTTGGCTCTGCCCTGGGTGTGAATCATCCTCGCCCAGCGTCGGTGCAGCCTAAAACGCTCTGGAGAAGATCCCACCTTTCTTCCCATTTGCTGGGTCGTTCGGGTCTGGGGGCCTGTATCATTCAGATCCTTGCAACTGTGTGGTCCCACCTCCGTGTGCATCATCATTGCCAAAATTGGTCTGTTTTCAGGGCTGGTGTGGGGATGAGCCAGCCTTTGTTGTGTTGCGTTGGGGTGGGGTGTTGTTTTTCCGAAAGCTACCTCTTATGTTCGTCCAGTCGTTCTTCTGTTCCCTTCGCGCCTCCCGGTCTGCCGCGCTGCTCCCCCGTCCTCCCCAGCCGCCCCGCCCTGGATTTTGGAAAGCACATTTGCAATATTTGTGTTCACTTTGGGATGGGCCCTCCTGTTTCATCTCGTGCTTTATTTGTTAAGAGTTGTGTTTTTTTCCTCTTTCCTTTCTCTCTCTCTGAGAAAGTTGCGGCTGCGTTTGTATCTTAGGTTTTAAAAAGTGGTTTAGGGAAGCGGTTTTGGGGAGAAGGGTTGGGAGGAATATAGGGAAGTCAGAGGGATGGGTGCTGCTGTGACCACCCCCCTGTCCCTCGGCCCCATCCCTCCGGCCCTGCCATCTCGCCCACCAAATCTGAAGGCCTTAAAAATTGTGTGTTGCGGGAATATGAGCTGGGGGAACTGTGTCACTAGAGTGTTGATGGGGGATATAAAGTAGGCAGGATGCTATTTTGCAACTGTAATAATGACTTAGTGCTTTGGAAAGGAAAAAAAAAAATGTTAAACTTGAATATGTGACTAGAGCAGTTGTCGTGTTTATAATGTGAAGAGAGTGAAGTCATTGCGGGAGGAGCGGTCTGTAAGAAATCATTCTGCACTGTTCCTTCTTCCCCCGGTCTGGGAAGAAGGGGAGACTGGCTGGCCCTCAGGGGATCTGTAAATCCCAGAAAACAGTATTGTAACAGTGAGATGTCATTCAACTTTGGTGGGGAAGGAAAAGAAGAATCCAGCTATCCCATAGGCCTAGCTAACCACCTCTTGCTCTCCCCCACCCTCCCCACGCAGCCTGGGTCTCCTCCCCTAGTCATCCAAGCTGAGAGGGTTGAGCTAATATTTACAAATTGTAATATTTTTGTAATGTTTGTTAGTTCCTTCGTCAGTTCTGCAGAAACTTGCCCTTTCCTTTTGTAATGTGAATAGGAAAAAAAAAAAAAAAGACAAAAAAAAAAACAACCCACCAACACCGACAACAAGAAACTATCCCTTTGTACTATGTGTGTGCGTGCGCGCGTGTGCTTTTCGTGTGTGGTTGTGTGTTAAATCATGCAGTATTGTTGTGATCTGGTGTTGCAGCACTGGATGGTACTCAATCAGCACCTGCCCGCCCCCACCATCCCTAGGAGGGAGGGGTGCTCCCACGGAGGCAGGGAGAGCGGGTCAGGGCGCGTGCTCTGAAGGATACTGATGGGGAGACGTCTGTACTCTTTGCTCTCCCCTGCTCCCCCAGGAAGCCCCAGACACCCTCAACAGAGTCCAACATGCCTCTTTCCCAGCTTCCGACTCACAAAGACAAAAAAATTCTGACCTTGCCACGGCCTAACGGCCCAGGTGACGGTCAGAAGTTATCTAGAGGCTTTTAGATGTGTCTGGATAAAGGGGGCTGGGGAGACTAGGCGGGGGGAGGTTTCTGTCTCCCCAGGTGAGATCTGAATGTTTTCACTTGCCTCTTCTTTCTGCCATCTGGCCCCTTGGCCAGCCCGCTGCCTTTAGCTGTGGTACTGCTGACAAGCTTACTTGCTACTGCCTTATCCAGCAGAGTGGAACTTCTCCAGCCTGGAACGTCCAAGTTGGTTAATAGTCCTTTCCTGTGTTCAGCTCCTACAGGTGTGTCCCTTATGCTTTTGGTGACATTTCCCCCCTCACTCATGTGCTCTTTCCCTGTTCACTCCTTCACTCATTCAAAGCATTAAAATCCTATGTGTATATAGGATAGACAAATATATATAGAGAG
Organism: Equus quagga; assembly: GCF_021613505.1. Taxonomy (NCBI): domain Eukaryota; kingdom Metazoa; phylum Chordata; class Mammalia; order Perissodactyla; family Equidae; genus Equus; species Equus quagga. Next base: position 62,554,992 of record NC_060280.1, read on the forward strand.
AGATATATATAGCAAGAGAGAGATATAAAATAGTAAATATCATTGCTGCTTTGGGCTGCTTTGGAGGAGGCCATGGATACGGGGAAGGTAGATCTGGGGGGCAGGGGTGGGTAGGGAGGCTGGGGGACCCAGTGATTCAGTACAATCCAGGGATGCAACGCGGGCTTGTTTAATCTTTGTGCCTGAACAGTTTTTCCATGTTTAGAAAAAAAGAAAAAAAAACTGCTGCAATTTTTCACAAGTGTATGGTACCCTTCTGGATGCTGTTGGTACAACCGGCTGCAGGGGCATCAAGGCCCCAGAGGGAGAGGGCCATTGGCTTACAGCAGTGGGGGCAGCCTTTGGACTCGGTCCATGAGGGGGAGCGGGGGGTGGGGAGATTTGTGGCCAGTTCCTTGCAAGCCCAACAAGCGTGAAAGCTGGGGGTACTGGACATAAGACAGAAAAGGAGAAAAAGATCAAACTCTGTTTGTTCATTTTTCCTAGGCCTCTGTTATATCTTTTTTTTCCCCCTCCCATCTTGTCTCCTCCTTCCTGGAGCTTCATGGTGGCACTTACCTGGATATTTCAGTTGGAGGAAAAAAGCCAGACTAACCCAACATGGTGGGACTGATGGCTGGAGGAAAAAGGCAGAGCTGACCAGGATAGGGGTGCAAGACAGCCCAGGGAAGTTGGGTCAGGGGAGAAGGGTGCTGGCCCGCAGGCCTGTTAGCCAGCAGCCCTGCCTCCCTGAGTCCTTGGCGTCCCGCTTCGCAGACAGGGTACCAGCCTCTTGCTGTGTCATAGAATTTGTTCACATAGTGTTATGCATGATCTTTGTAAGGTTAAGAAGCCGTGGTGGTGCACCATGACATCCGACCCATATATATAAAGATAAATATATATATATATGTATGTAAATTATAGCACTGAGGGCTGTGGCGCCCTGCTGGACCAAGCAAAACTAAGCCTTTTGGTTTGGGTATTATGTTTTGTTTTGTTATTTGTTTGTTTTTGTGGCTTGTCTTCTGTCGTGACAGCACAAGTGCCAGTCCGATTGTTCTGTATTACAGAATGGTGTTTTTAATTAATTGATGTTCTAGTTCATGTCTACCTCAGCACCTCCTCTTAGCCTAATTTTAAGGAGGTTGCCCGATTTTGTTTCTTCAATTTTACCGGTTACTTTTTTGTACAAATCAATCTCTCTTTCCTTCTCCCTCCCACCCTCCGTCTCTCTTCCCCGCCCTCCCTCTCCTTTCTGGTTGTCCCATTCTCTCACTCTCTCTCTCTCTCCCTCCCTCCCCCGCTCCCTCCCCCACCCCCCACCCCCACGCTGTGCTCTCTGGTCCTGTGTGTTCTAGGCCCCAAGCAGTTCACTCGAGGTTGTGCGTCCTGATTGCAGCTTCCCGCATCGGCCTCTGTTTCGTGTAGATTGATGCGTTTCTTTGTAATTTCAGTGTTTCTGACAAGATTTAAAAAGAAAAAAAAAAAAAGAAAAAATGAATTTACTGCTGCAGGTTTTTTTTCTCTCTCCATGTGTCACTAAGTGAAGTTTGTGCCTTCTATAGCAAAGAGAATATTTTTTACATCCTACTAACAGTAGATTTTTTTGTAGTGAACATTTTTTGTATTTTTATTTATAAGTCTCATAAGAAAAATAGCAATGTTCAGTTGTATACCTTGAATCTGCAGTTAGAAGAGAATAAAGTCAATTCAGTTGTCTCTGGCTTGACGTGTCCCCCTTTTCTTTTTTAAAGTGCCTTGTCTTTCTGCCTCTTGGGTGGGGAACACCGTAGAGGAACTGAGATTTCTGTCTGGGGATAGGAGAAGAGAAAGCTCTGCATTACACACATTCAGCCTTATTTATGTGGCACTTGTATGCCATATTTACAAGGCACATACCCAGTCCATAACAGACTTTTCAGCTTCAAAAATAGCACTAAATACAGTGTTGTCGTTTGATCCTTGGTACAGTGTACGAAGTAGATGCTTGTTCGTTTACTCCTTCAGCGTGGGCAGTTCATCCAGTCGCATGGACCAGCTGCTGCTGAGGGCCTTGAGAATGGAGGCAGCAGAACAGACAGACCCCTGCCCGCAGGGAGCTGACCTTCTAGGGAGCCGCTGAGTTGCAATCCATTTCCTTATGTTTTAACTTGCTCGGGACACACAGCTGGTGAGTGGCAGAGTCAGAATTGGCATCCAGATCTCCTGATACCAAATCAGGTTTGTTTTTCCCAGGGCTCCACAGGCAGGGGGTCTCCTGTCTGGTCTTGATCATAGAGACCTTTTCAACTTTTCCTAGCAGCTAAGCAAGCTTCAGAAATTTCTCAACAAGAAGCTGCCACCCAATTAAAGCTCCCTGGGTCTGTGGCAGCCACGCCCCGTGGAGAAGGGAGATTGGAGCAGGTGGCCCTGTGCAGGGAGGGAACTGGCGGGAGGTGGGGTGCAAACACAGCGTCACCACTAGCAGAATAAAGCATTTCCAGAAAACTCGAGGGGCACCACTCCCTTGCGCCTCCTTTCCCTGTCTCTGGGCCAACACTTCTCATCTAGGCCTTTCATCTTTCCTCTTACTGGGGGCAGGAGCATAGCCCTGGTCCTCTGTCGCTGTAACACCAGTTCCACCCAATCCTAGACGCTCTGGTTCGGCACCTCTTCCCCAGGCCATCTTACCCACGCAGCTCCAACCAAAATAACCCGTCTCCTCACCAAGACCTAGGGACACAGCAATGATTGCTACAGTGGTCCCTCCAAGGTGTGACACCAATGCCAAGCCTCAGGGGCCACCTGACCCCCAGCATTGTTGGGAGGTTCTGGGAGCCTTGCTCTGCGTAATACCCTCCTGGCAGGCAGCTTGAGTGGAAAGCCTGATGCTTTGCCTCACCAGCCTGCTCTGGACATGGATCGGAAGAGCGGCCTTCCAGCCCCTGTGCTCCTGAGGCAGGCCTGGGGTCTGCATGGCCCCGGGGTTGTGGGGCTGAGAACCACCTGGAGCTCTGCCTACCTCCCTGGATGACCTTCCCAGGAAGAGGAAGGGACAGAGGGCGGTCTCTCAGTCCCTGCACGAGCTGGCTGCTCTGCCTTCAGTTTCTGCTCTGCTGCTTTTCTCTCTGCTCTGCTCTTTTCCTTTCATTTTTCCTTCCCCTCATCTCTCATTTTTCCTCTCACCCAATCCTCCTCTCTCCCCATTCTTCTCTCCTTCTCTCTGTCTCTCATTATTTCTCTTGGGGTTTCTATTAGCCTTCATGTCTCTGTCCCACATTTTTTTTCCTCTCCCATATTTCTCATCTTGGAAAACAATCCTTTGCCAAAGACATACGTGGTTTGATTTTGAGCCTCTGCCCCCATTCCCCCAAGCCATCCGTCCCTCCCTTTCTTCTCTGGGTCCCACTCATTCCCCAGGCCTCCCCTTCCCTCCCCCTCCTTCCCCCCACCGGCCTCCCTCCCCTCCCCAACGCTCCCTCCTCCTTGGGCCTCAGCTTTCTCTTGACAGATGGGAGGGCAGTGAGCACTCCCTCTTTAAAACAACATTTAATCGCCGTTTTCTGTTCTTGGACATCAAAGCTGGGGCTTAGGCGCTGCGCTGGGGTCGCGCGGTGGCGCGGGCTCTGGGGGAGAGGAGGTGAGTGAATAGGGGCTGGGCTGAATGGGCTTTGTGTGGCCGCTGGGGTCTGCCTGCTTTACATGCTCTTTGACCCAGATATGATCTCATGGAGAGAAAGGGGCCCTGGCCGGGCCAGCCTGAGAACGCTCCGTGGCCTGACTCCATCGCCCTCCCTCCCTCCCTGGGGCAGGCGGCCGGCGCCGCCTCCTGCCCGCCCCCCTGCCCGCCCCGGCCGCAGCTGCCCTCTGCCCCAGCCCTGCAGCAGCGGGCAACCTCCTCCAGGACGGGACTGGCCACGAGGGCGCTCTGCTGGGGTCAGAAGAGGGGCCAGGCAGCCGAGGGAGGGGCTATATTCCTCCTGAATGTGTCTCCAAGGACATTAGGCGGGAGTCACCCCCTCCCCCCATGCCCACAAAGTCCCTTCCTGTCCCAGGCTGCTCAGCTCGGGTTCAGGTGGTACTTGGATCACATCCTATCAACCATAACAGCTCTCCTTCCAGCCGCTCTGTGGGGTTCCCCTCCTGCCACAGGTGAGAGAGCCGAGGCCCCAGCCAGCAGGCTTGCCAAAGACTCAAGCAAGTTGTGGCAGGTGAGATGAGAGAGATGGCGAGCTTTGTCCAAGGCCATGGCCTTCTCCATCTAGCTCAACATTGCCCAGCGCCCCCACCCGGCTGCCTGCGG